>NC_058131.1:442222500-442271513 GCF_016433145.1 Gracilinanus agilis
CAAATGAAATTTGTTATAGTTTTTTCTAATTCAGTAAAGAAGTTTTTTGGTAGCTTGATAGGTATGGCGCTAAATAGGTAAATTAATTTGGGTAGAATTGTCATTTTTATTTGCTCATTATTTTTAGAAAAATTTGTGTCCCTTTCCAAAAAGGATTTCTCTCACTCTTTTCATTATCCATTCTCCATTTTTGTCTACTCTAGACCCTCATTCTTGATTTATGACACGTATAATTATCTAGTCTCTCTTTTTGCTGTATTCCTTAAATAAAGGCTTCTGCCCTATAGTTAGTTTCTGCTAATGCCTCATGGGTGTTTGCTCCTTACTTTCTCCTTTTCCATTGTGCTTCCTTCCCAAAACAATGCAAGTTATTGCAGGTATGAGAGAGCCATGGTGTGGCTCCTCTTCCCACCACATCTTTCATTAAGCATCCCACCACAGATCTATACCCTCCTATGTTTAACTTTTTCCTCCTTTGGCTTTTAATTTTTCTCCCTGCATTCATGCTCTCCCTTCTCCCACCCCTTGGTGTGCCAGGTTCCTTTAGGAATTCCTCTCCTACTCCCAGAAAAGAAGGAATGAACTTTTCAAGAACAAAACCTCTCAGGCTATATTCAGCACAAGATTCTTATCTCCCTTCACAAGACCATCTATTCACCCATGGAAGCATTCCTTAGTGAAAACTCCTCCCAACCACCAAAGTAAGAACCATTTCTCAACCCCAACCTTTAAATATTCCTCATGCTAGCCCTTGAAATGAACTTCATATATCACACATTCTTCTCTATTCCACTGCAAGGTTCTGCCTCTTCACTATTATATACACACCCTCCAGCTTTACCCTTCTTTCACTGTGTACATTTAGAAAGAAGCTTCTTTAAAGTAAGATTTAAAGGTGGCAGAAGAAAGGCAGAGACCAGCCTGAGACCTTCCAAATTCAACTCCAAACAATATTAAAATAATGCCTCTAAATCTCTTATGGAGTGGCAGAAAAAATAAAATGAATGGGTGAAATAATTTCCTAGCACAAGAAAACTAGAAGTTGGTAGAAAGGTCTGTTGAAATTGGTTTAAAGTAGTGTGCAGTCCAGCACAGAGTAAGTCCTGGCAAGCAAACAGCAGGAATTGGGGTGACTGGATTGGTGAAAGTAGCTTCTGGAGTTCTTAGCCGTAATTAGTCCATAAAGGGGTTTGGACAACTGATCAGAAAGAGATTGAGGGAAACTTCTGACAGCACTGGGTGCAAGATTCTGTGGCATTGCCTATATGTGGTTTCTAGGTCACAGTCTTGGGGTAAGGACAAGCAATAGCACACTAAAGACTATAGCCTCAGGGGAATAGGGACCCTGGTTACAGTTCCAGGACAGAAAAGAGTGCTTGTAGTAGTAAGATATTCTGTCCATTGTGTCACCTAGCTGCCCCCTAAAGCAGAATTGGTTAAATAGAATAAAGAATTCCTTGATAAATAGAATTGACACAATAGAAAAGAGGTACAAAAGCTCACTGAAGAAAATAATTACTTAAAAGCTAAAATTGGGCAAGAGGAAGCTAATGACTCCATTAGATATCAAGAAACAAAACAAATCATAAAAATGAAAAAAATGTGAATTATCTCATTGGAAAAACAATTGATTTACAAAATGGGGACATAAAAGATAATTTAAGAATTACTAGACTATTTAAAAGCCATGACCAGAAAAAGAGCCTAGGCAACATATTTCAAGAAATTATCAAGGATAACTACTCTGTTATCCTTTGGTTCTGGGATATAATAGAAATAAAATAACCCACAGATCACTTTCTAAAAGAGATTCCCAAATGAAAATTCCAGGGAATTAATATCCAAATTACTGGCCTCCCAAGTCAAGAAGAAAGAAGTCAAAAAGAAACAATTCAAATATCATGGAGGCACAGGATAACATAAGACTAGGCAGCTTCTACATTAAAGTACTGGTGGACTTGGAATCGAATATTCTAGGGGTCAAAGGAACTAGGAATTTATTTGCCTAACAAAACTAAGCATAATTTTTCAAAAGGTAAAAATAAATATCAATGAAATAGAGGATTTTCAAAAAGCATTTCTAAAGAAAAGACGAAAACTAAATAGAAAATTTGACTTTGAAACACAAAATTCAAGGAAGTGTAAAAAAGTAAACAGGAAAGAAAAACAGGGAGTTCAGTAACATTAAACTGTCTGCATTCCTATATGGGAAGATGATAACTTGTAACTCCTAAGAACTTTGTTATTATTAGAGGAGTTAGACAGACGGATTATATGTAGACAGAGGGTGTGAGTTGACTATAATGGGATGATATCTTAAAAAAATAAAGCTAAGGAGTAAGAAAGAGGAATCCACTAGGAAGAGGAAGGGAGAGGTAGAATAGAGAAAATCAACTCATAAAAGTGGCATGAAAGAGCTTATACAGTAGAGGGGAAGTTAGGAAGTGCGGTGGTAGACAATCACTGAAATTGGCTCAAAGAGGGAATAACATATACTTACCTAGGTATAGAACTCTATTTTGCTCTTCGGGGAAGTAAGAGGGGAAAGGGACAGGAGAAGGGAGCTGATAGAAAGGAGGGTGGTCAGTTGCAAAACACTTTTGAGGAAGGGTCAGGTGAAAAGAGAGAGAAGGATAAATGGGAAAAAATAGGAGAGAAGAAAAAACAATAACCATAACTGAAAAAAATTTATAGCAAATTTCTCTCATAAAGGCCTCATTTCTCAAATATAAAGGGAACTGAGTCAATGTCATAAGAAAACAAATCATTTTCCAATTGATGATGCTTATAGAATATGGATAGGCAGTTTTCAGATTAAAAAATCAAAGCTATCTTATATTTTTATGAAAAAATGATCTGACTCACTATTGATGAAAGAAATGCAAATTAAAACACTCTGAGGTACCATCTCACATCTATAAGATTGGCTAATATGAAAGAAAAGGAAAATTACAAATGTAAAAAGAGATGTGAAAAAAATTGGGATATTAAAACAATGTAGGAAGAGTTGTGAATTGATCCAACCATTCTGGATAGCAATTTGGAACTATGCCTAAAGCCATGCATAACCAGGTTTATATCCCAAAGACAGTTAACAAAAAAGAAAAAGTAAAAGATTCTACATACACAAAAATATTTATAATGGCTCTTTTTGTGGTGGCAAAGAACTAGAAATGAAGGGATGTCCATCAAGTGGGGAATGGTTGAAGAAGCTGTAGTATATGACTATGATAGAATACTACTGTGCCATAAGAAATTAAAAATAAGATGCTTTTGAAAAACCTGGAAAGATTTACACAAATTGTCATAGAGTGAAGTGAGTAGAACAAGGAGAACACTGTATACAATAACAGTCATATTGTACTGAAGGACTTATTATGAAAAATGCTATTCACCTCCAGAGAAGGAATTGATGGAGTCTGAATGTTGATCAAAGCATATTTCTTTAGGAGGGGGTGCTGTTCTCTTTTACAACATGATATATTACATATATCATGTTGTTATATATATATAGTGTGGGACTGCCCACGTATCACTTATATAAAATTATATGGGATTCTGGGAAGATGGTGGCTTAGATGGAGCAAATCTTCAGACCTCATCATCCTTTCACACTGAGATAGAAAACAGAATGCTTTGAGAGGAAAGAAAACCTGAAAGCAGGACAGAGCAGGGGGACCCTATTGCCGGACAGCTCAAGAGGTATGCCAAGAAAAAGGCTTGAATTCTTGAATTGTTTGGAGGTATAGAAGGGGGAATCCCTGGACCCCTCCCCAACAGGCTGTGCATAGTCTCTAGCAGCCCCTGACATCTCCAAGCTGGAAAAGACACCAACCCAGAAAGAGGGTTTTGCTGGCATTGGACTCAAGGAGTTAAATGCAGACACCAGGGAGGTGGCTGGGGGAGAAAGGCAGAGAAACACAGCAAAAACAATCAGAAGATGGCAGCTTAGATCGAGCAAAACTTTGGATCTGCATGCTTTACCTTACTGAGATAGAAAACAAAGCACTGAGGAAAGAAAACCAAGTATAACAGCAAGACAGAGCAGAGGGATCCTAGTGCTGGACAGCTCAGCAAAAACATTCCATCTTGCCTGCCCCCTTTTCTCTACAGGTTTTAGCCTCAGGGCACATTAAGCATGACAGATTAACCCAGTCCAGGCTTAATCCCATCAATTGGACAGACAAGAAGTCTTCAAAGGGCAACAAAACTCCAACACAACTCCCCCATAGACTGCAGAAAAAGTAACTACAAAATCTCCATTGCCAGCTGGGGGAAGATCTTTCATCAAAGCTCATTAAATCCATCTACTTGATTTCATGAAAAGAGAAGGGAAAAAATATGAGTAAACAACAGAAAAAGAGAAAAGAAATTACAATTGACAGCTTCTTTCCAGTAAGCAAAAAAAGAGTAAATGAAATAGAAGAGGAGGAAGCTCTAGAAAATTGGACACAGGCTTTGGAAGAACTCAAAGTTCAATTAACTCAAGAACTTCAGGAATTCAAAAAACAATCAAGAGAGGCTAAAGGCAATTGGAAAAAGTGAATATGTGAACTAAAACAAGAAAAATAAAGTCTTAAAAACCAAAATTGACCAGCTTGAAAATGAAGCAAAGAAGGCAAAAGATGATCTACAAAAAAAAAAAAAAAAATCAGACCAGAAGGAGAAGGATAACCAAAAAGCCAGGGATGAAATTCAGTCTTTAAAAAATAGAACTCAACAACTAGAAGCAAAGGATTTCACAAGGCACCAAGAATATATAAAACAAAATCAAAAAAATGAAAATTTTGAGGAGAATATGAAAAACCTCATTGACACAACCAAAGATCTTGAAAACAGATCTCAAAGAGACAATTTAAGAATTATTGGACTACCAGAACATCATGACAAAAGAAAAAGTGTGGACATCATCCTACAGGAAATTATCCAAGACAACTGCCCTGACATTCTTGAACAAGAGGGAAAAATAGAAATTGAAAGAATCCACAGATCACCTCCTACATTTAATCCACAATTGACAACTTCCAGGAATATTATAGCCAAATTCAAAAAACTACCAGACCAAGGAAAAAATATTACAAGGTGCTAAAAAGAAGTCATTCAGATATCAGGGAACCACAGTTAGGATAACACAGGATCCGGCTGCATCTACACTGAAGGACTGGAAGGCATGGAATATAATATTCCAGAAAGCAAGAGAACTAGGTATACAACCAATAATCAACCATCCAGCAAAACTGACTATATTTTTGCAGGGGAAAGTATGATCATTCAATAAAATTGAAGACTTTCAAGCATTCATAAAGAAAAAAATCATATTTAAACAGAGAGTTTGCTGCCCAAACACAGAATTCAAGAGAGCATGGAAAACAAACGAACAAACAAACAAAAGCCCTTTTCTTTAAGGGACCCAATAAGTTCAATTGATTCGTATCCCTAGAAGAAAAGAAGATATTGGTAAATATTAAAATTTGTTATTATCAACAGAGTAACTAGAATAGTTTACTTAGAGGGAACAGTGACAAACTGTATAGGATGAAATGTCATGTATATGTATAAATGTATATAAATGAAATGTATATATATAAAAAACTAGAGGGGGAAAAAGGGAGATAATATTAAGAAAAAAGGGAAAACAGACAAAATGGAATACATTTATATTCCATAAAGAAGAGCGTGGGCCAAACAGGGGAGAAGAAGGGTAAAGAGGTTGGAGAGGGGAAATACTTAATACTTAAGTGCACTAAAATTAACTTAAAGAGGGAAGAACAATTAGATCCATTGGGGCAGAGAATTGATTCACACCCTGTAGAGAAGTAGAAGGGTAACAAAAGGATTAGTGGGGAGGGAAGGAACACTAGGGAGGGAGAGGGTTAGGGGGTAGCTTAAAATGATCTTAAAGAACAATAATAGGGGAATAAGAAGAGGCGGGGGAGAAAGGGAAATACAATAAGGGAGGGGATCAGGGGAACTTATTAAAAACAAAACAATGGCATAGAAGGAAATAGTGAAAGAAGAAAGGTCAGGACAAGGAGAGAGAATCATAATGTCTGGGAATACAGCTGATAATTATAACTCCGAATGTGAATGGGATGAACTCACCCATTAAATGGAAGCAAATAGCAGAGTGGATTAGAAACCAAAATCCTACCATATGTTGTCTACAAGAAACACACATGAGGCAGGCAGACATACATAGAGTAAAAATAAAAGGCTGGAGCAAAATCTATTGGGCTTCAACTGAGAAAAAGAAGGCAGGAGTTGCAATCATGATTTCTCACAGAGCCAAAGTAAAAATAGATTTGGCTAAAAGAGATGGGGAAGGCAATTACATCCTAATAAAAGGCAGTATAAACAAAATGAAGAAATAGCAACACTCAACATGCGTGCACCAAATGGTATAGCATCTAAATTTCTAAAGGAGAAACTGGCAGAACTCAAGGAGGAAATAGATAATAAAAACTATATTAGTAGGAGACCTGAACCTTCCCCTATCAGATCTAGATAAACCAAACAAAAAATAAATAATAAAGAGATAAGAGAGATGAATGAAATCCTAGGAAAGTTTGAGTTAATAGATATAGGGAGAAAAATCAATAGGGACAAAAAGGAATACACCTTCTTTTCAGCAGCACATGGAAGATTCACAAAGACTGACCATGTACTAGGGCATAAAAACATGGCAAACAAATGCAAAAAAGCAGAAATGATAAATGCAACCTTATTAGATCATAATGCAATAAAGAGTTATTAGCAAGAATACATGGAGAGGCAAACCAAAAACTAATTAGAAATTAAGTAATATGATTCTCCAAAATAAGTTAAAGAACAAATCGTAGAAACAATGAATAATTTCATTGAAGACAATGACAATAATGAGACTTCTTACTGTGTAATTGAAATTTTAAGGTCTTTGATTTAAACTTCCTGTGCAAGTTTGGGGTCTTTGAAACTACATTTCCCATACGCTCACCATCTTCCTGTCTTGCGTAATGACATAGATAGTTACATAATAATGTAGACAGAAGGATAAAAAATGAGTGGCTGGATTGGCACATCCTCTTAGGTGGCTTAGAGCTGATACAGGATGGGGAAAGGAGGTAGCAGGGTCCATCTTTGAAAATGACTCTTAACATGGCACATGACTTCATTTTGCGAATGGCTACCAATCTTTTTAATTAATTTTCTAAAAATCTAATTTAATTAATTAACTTAAATATTTTAATACCATATTTTTAATCTATCCCTCTATATCCATTTTATTTTTTACATTGATGGCAACCAGAAATTTGGAAAATGGATTCTCAGTTTTTCAGATAGCCTAACAAGCCATGCTTCTTTTGCCATGACTCTTTACCTTCCCCCCATAGGCAGAACTCTGAGAGAACTCAAAATTCTCTCCAGAGCTTCAGACCTACTTGTGCCATTTTTATGTCTTTGTTTTTGTTTTTTCTCCCCCTGCCCCGCCCGTTCTCCTCCACCAGGCTACTTTTTGGGAAAGGGGAAAAGTTACTTTGCTGCTGCTGATAGCTCCAGCAGCTCATTCCTGCCTCCTGTTTCTCAAATTCCCAATCGCCATGGCTGTTGATCGAGTCGATGCTGGCCTCCCCTGGCCTAGCCAGACCCCCCTGGGGGGGAAGCTGTTTCTGATCTTCCTGATCCTCAACTGAGGGAGGATGGCCCCTCCATGGAAACTCCTGCCATCACTGATCTCAGATCCTGGCTGTTTCCTGTTCCTCTCTAACATTCCCCATTCCCTCAGATGCTGGACCCCTGTCTGCCTCTCCCTGGGGAACTCCAGCTGATCTTTCTAATGCTGCTGCCACAGATCCCAGCTGCCCCTTGAAGTTTGATATTTTAACTCTATTTTAATTTACTTTCCCATCAGAAGGATCTAGAATTCTTGGTTATATTTTAAACCCAAAAGGTTTTTTTTTTAATAAGATTTTTTTCTAGGCTCTACCTCACATTTGGATGGAGGCAGCAATAGATTTTGTTCAAAAATATCTCAGCCAAGGTTGAATGATTTCCTACATCTGTTGAATTTGTGACAAGTATACATTTTTTTAAAATATCCCACAGAAAGTGGTTATATAGAAAACTCATGTGAACCCCATATAAAATGCAGTTTTATTAGTCTTTAAATGTGTTATTATAATTTTGGAGAATCTTGGTACTTTATTTGAATGTGCATTATAAATCTGCTACTTTGTAAAAGCCATTTGCACTCACAGGAGTTCATGGAAAAGCTTAAAAGGAAATGGATCTCATTTTGGGGTGAGAAACCTTTCACTGATTCTAAGCTATAAATTTTTTATTTTTAAAACATTCTTTTATTATTTTTTCCCTTCTGTGTACAATGCAGTATTTGAATGGTTTTTTCCTCTTATCTCATTTTCCTACTTAAAGTACACATCAATATTAATCCTTTTTTATTTTACACTAATATAAGTTTAATAGAAATACATAACTGCTATAATACTAATGCATACCCCAAAAGCCCTAGACTATGGTAACCTGAAAATTATTGCTAAATATTATGGGACTGTGATTAATGATTCTGCCTAATTACAGGAGAAGGAAACAAAAGAACCACAAGGTCAAGAAGACCATCCAATCCCACTGGGATTGATGATGCATAGTGCCAAGGTCAATAAAGACCATTCCAATCCAGGTAGGATTGATGGAACTTTCTAAAGCCAATACTGAAGGACTTGGACCTAGTGTTTGGGGTTCAGGGTTGCAAATTTTCTGACACAAGTTAGAGACCAGACTTCCCTGAGCTTCATCCTACTCAAGTACTAAAGGTTAGCTATCATTCTGGGTCTCCTTATCCCCGAGAATCAAAGCATATCAGATCAGGGAAAGGCACTTCCCTTTCACATAAAAAATTTGGTCCTTTTCTTTCTCTTATAACTGTGGTGACTTTCTGTAGACATGGCTACTGAATAGGTAATTGCGCAATTGCTTAAATCACTTTAATTAGGCATTGTTTCAAGGGCCTGTTATAAGTTTATTTTCCCTTACATTTTTGCACATAATCACATAAGACTTTGACATTTTACATTTCATTCACATTACATTTCCTCTTTTTTTTTGGATTTTTAAAATTTCTTTTGCCAATCGATTCATACAACCCCATAACTCAGCCATGCATCCTTAGTGTAGTAATAGGGGTGTTGGCCTTTACCCTCTTTAGGGGGAGAATGTGTTTTTGAATTCTCCTCAGGGGGGTAGATATGTTTTATAATCAGAATTATTATAATCTATAATGTAAAGTTTAAATTCTTTTGAGAGTAATTTTAGGATACGAAATTTGCCACCTCTCCAGAATCCAGACAAAGAACCTGTTTGGAGAAGGCACCATGAAGATGCCTGAAGAAGCTACACTGCATCAAGAAGATCCAAAATGAACTTTCGGGAACAGTTGATTGAACTATGGGGAGTTGAATGCATTTATTTTGAATGTACACTCTCATGCCGAAGGGGACTACCTCCCAATTGGCTTTTTGTCAATGCACCTAGCAATCATTGGATCATTGGTTTGTCCTCTTTTCTTTTATCTCCAAATTTCTGTAATTTATAAATTAGTTATATTTATAAGACCCTTTGGGGAGACCAGTCTGCCTCTGCTCTCAGGGTGGGGGGGAATGTGTTATTGAAATTTTGAGGTCTCTGATCTAAACATTTAGGGGTCTTTGAAACTACATTTCTCATGAGCTCTCCATCTCCCGGTCTTGCGTAATGAAGTAGACAGTTACGAAATAACATAGACAGAAGGATAAAAAGGCTGGATTGGCACATCCTCTTTGGTGGCTTGGAGCTAATCCAGGATGGGAAAAAGGAGGTAACAGGGCACATCTTTGAAACTGACTCTAACATGGCATGTGACTTCATTTTACGAATGGCTACCAATAAATCTTTTAATATTATAATATTTTTAAATCTGTTCTTCTATATCCATTTTATTTTTTACATTACCAAAGCCTATGGGAAGCAAACAAAGCAGTACTAAGGGGAAAATTTATATCATTAAGTGCATATATTAACAAATTAGGGAGGACAGAGGTTAATGAATTAGGCATGGAACTTAAAAAACTAGAAAGCGAACAAATTAAAAATCCACAGATGAAAACTAAATTAGAAATGGTAAAAATCAAAGGATAAATTAATAAAATTGAAAGTAAAAGAACTATTGAATTAATAAATATGATTAGAAGCTGGTACCTTGAAAAAACACATAAAATAGACAAAGTACTGGTAAATCAAATAAAAAAAGAAAAGAAGATAACCGAATTAACAGTATCAAAAATAAAAAGAGCAACCTCACCTCTAATAAAGAGGAAATTAAGGCAACTGTTAAAAATTATTTTGCCCAATTATTTGGTAATAAATATAGCAATCTAGGTGATATGGAAGAATATTTACAAAAATGTAAATTGCCTAGATTAACAGCAGAAGAAATAGGATAATGAAGTAGTCCCCTATCAGAAAAAGAAATTGAATAAGCCATCAAAGAATTCCCTAAGAAAAAATCCCCAGGACCAGATGGATTCATAAGTGAAGTCTATCAAACCTTCAAAGAAAAATTAATCCCATTACTATACAAATTACTTGACATAATAAGCAAAGAAGGAGTTCTACCAAACTCCTTTTATGCCACAAATATGGTACTAATCCCAAATCCAGGTAGAATAAAAACAGAAAGAAAACTACAGACCAATCTCCTTAATGAACATTGATGCAAAAATCTTAAATAGAATACTAGCAAAAAGATTCCAGC
This sequence comes from Gracilinanus agilis, assembly GCF_016433145.1. Taxonomy (NCBI): domain Eukaryota; kingdom Metazoa; phylum Chordata; class Mammalia; order Didelphimorphia; family Didelphidae; genus Gracilinanus; species Gracilinanus agilis. Next base: position 442,233,284 of record NC_058131.1, read on the forward strand.
AAGTGATCACAACGGTTATTCATTATGATCAGGTGGGATTTATACCAAGAATGCAAGGATAGTTCAACATTAGGAAAGCCATCTACATAATTGACCATATCAGCAAGCTAACAAACAAAAAACACATGATTATCTCAATAGATGCTGAAAAAGCCTTTGACAAAATACAATACTCATTCCTATTGAAAACACTACAAAGTATAGGAATAGAAGGACCTTTCCTAAAAATAATAAAGAGTATATATCTAAAACCATGAAAAACCATCATAAGCAACAGGGATAAATTAGAAGCCTTCCCAATAAGATCAAGAGTGAAACAAGGATGCCCATTATCACCTCTATTATTCAACATTGTACTAAAAACACTAGCAGTAGCAATTAGAGAAGAAAAAGAAATTGAAGGTATTAAAATAGTCAATGAGGAGACTAAGCTATCGCTCTTTACAGATGATATGATGATCTACTTAAAAAACCCTAGAGAATCAACTAAAAAGCTAGTAGAAATAATCAACAACTTTAGCAAAGTTGCAGGATACAAAATAAACACACATAAATCATCAGCATTTTTATATATTTCCAACACATTCCAGCAACAAGATTTAGAAAGAGAAATACCATTTAAAATCACCCTAGACAATATAAAACACATAGGAATCTATTTACCAAAACAAACACAGTGATTATACGCACACAGCTATGAAACATTTTCCAAACAATTAAAACTAGATCTAAATAATTGGAAAAACATTGATTGCTCATGGGTAGGATGAGCTAATATAATAAAAATGACCATTCTACCCAAATTAATTTACTTAATTAGTGCCATACCTATCAAACTACCAAAAAACTTTTTAACTGAATTGGAAAAAAACTATAACAAAGTTAATTTGGAAGAACAAAAGATCAAGAATATCAAGAGGAATAATGAAAAAAAATGTAAAGGAAGGTAGCCTAGCAATACCAGGTATTAAACTATACTATAAAGCAGTGGTCATCAAAACAATGTGTTACTGGCTAAGAGACAGAAGTGAGGATCAGTGGAATAGAATGGGGGTAAGTAACATCAGCAAAACAATCTATGATAAACCCAAGGAGCCCAACTTTTGGGACAAAAATCCACTATTTGACAAAAACTGTTGGGAAAATTGGAAAACAATATGGGAGAGATTAGGTTTAGATTAACATCTCACACCTTACACCAAGATAAATTCAGAATGGGTGAATGACTTGAATATAAAGAAGGAAACTATAAGAAAATTAGGTGAACACAGAAAACTATACTTGTCAGATCTCTAGGAAAGGAAATTTTAAAACCAAGCAAGAGTTAGAAAAAATTACAAAATGTAAAATAAGTAATTTTGATTACATTAAATTAAAAAGGTTTTGTACAAACAAAAACAATGAAATAAGAAGGGAAACAACAAACTGGGAAAAATCTTTATAACAAAAAACTCTGACAAAGGTCTAATTACTCAAATACACAAGGAGTTAAATCAATTGTACAAAAAAATCAAGCCATTCCCCAACTGATAAATGGGCAAGGGACATGAATAGGCAATTTTTAGATAAAGAAATCAAAAGTATCAATAAGCACATGAGAAAGTGTTCTAAATCTCTAATAATTGGAGAAATGCAAATCAAAACAACTCTGAGGTATCACCTCACACCTAGCGGATTGGGTAAAATGATAGTAGGGGAGAGTAATGAATATTGGAGGGGATGTGGCAAAATTGGGACATTAATGCACTGCTGGAGGAGTTGTGAATTGATCCAACCATTCTGGATGGCAATTTGGAAGTATGCCCAAAGAATGCTAAAAATGCCTGTTCTTTGATGCAGCCATACTATTGCTGGGTTTGTACCCCAAAGAAATCATAGAGGGAAAGACATGTACAAAAATATTTATAGCCGCACTCTTTGTGGTGGCAAAAAACTAGAAAACGAGGATATGCCCTTCAAATGGAGAATGGCTGAACAAACTGTGGGATATGCTGGTGATGGAATGCTCAAAGGAATAAACTGGAGGAATTCCATGTGAATTGGAATGACCTTTAGGAATTGATGCAGAGTGAAAGGAGCAGATCTAGGAGAACACTGTACACACAGACTGTTACACTGTGGTAAAATAGAATGTAATGGACTTCTATACTAGCAGCAATGCAATGATCCAGAACAATTCTGAGGGATTTATGGAAAAGAACGCTACCCACATTCAGAGGAAGAACTACAGGAGTGTAAACACAGAAGAAAAACAACTGATTGAACACATGGGTTGATGAGTACATGATTTAGGATATAGACTCTAAATGACCACCCTAGAGCCATTATCAATAATATAGAAATAGGTCTTGATTGATGACACGTGAAGAAACCAGTGGAAATGAGCATTGGCTATGAGGGGGGTGGGGAGAGGTGGAGGGGAGGGGAGTGTAAAAACATGAATTATGTAATCACGGAAAAAATTCATCTAAAAATAAAATAAAATAAATTATATGCCTTTTTTATTTTTAGGGTAGGTCACTCTGGACTGAATCTTGTGTTCCATATCTTCCTGTTTTCTGATGCATGCAGAACAGTCTTGTGTTATTAAAATTTTCTTTCCTTTTTATCTGATCTTTCTTTCAGTCCTTCTAGAAGATTGCTTCTAGAACTTGTTTCTGAATTGTCAAATCGTTTTATATGCAGCCTTGTTTTTTTAATTTTTTTTTTGTTGTTGTTGAATAGCCAAGTAAGGGTCAGTGAGTGTCAGGTTTTCAGGGAAAAAAATCACACAACCAGCAAACTTTTTATGAATTCAAAGTTTCCTAGACCAGTGATGGGTAAAATATGGCCCACCAGCCCCATGAAATGTTCTAATCCAGCCTTGTGACAATTTCTAATCTGACAAATACAATGAGTAGGACACAATACAATGAAATTTCGAAAGAGTTCCCTTAGAAACAGACTGAAAGATGAGCATTTCCTTTCCTTTGGCCCCCTCTTTAAAATGTTTGTCCATCACTCTCCTAGACCATAGACATTGCTGAAGTTGCTTTATCTTTATCTTTGGTATATAATTTCTGTTTTAGAGAGGTTTGAGAGATCATGGGAATTAGAAAAAAGAAGTCTAGTCTTTCATTTATTGCTTATATAAATTAAAGTGTAATTTAACCTTATCTTCTGAAAACTTTACTTCAGAAACTTGAATATTATTTATTATTTTCATTTGTCCAACATACACTTATTCAATGCCTACAGTAAGCAAAGTGCTCCATAGAGAAGTGTGTATAATAATAATGAACAAAGAGCTTCCGGTTAAGATGATGGCAGAGCAAAGAGTAGCTGCTTGATCTCTCTTAACTGAAGCATACAGGACTCCTAAAAGGGACATAAAAACAAATCCAGATAAACAAAGGGACCCCACAACAGGGCGCAGCATTGAAGGTACGTGGAACTGAGGAATTTCCATGCTATAAAGGGGTGAAACAGCTCTCACTAAAACGCGAGAGGAAGAAGCCCCTCCCCCACCCCTCAAGAGGCTAAAGAATGCACACAGACTTTCCTGAGCTCCTGAGCAGGTGAAGGCATCGCCCTAGCCTCGGACAAGGATCTCAAGCGCAGGCTTGGACCTCCAGTGGGAACCCTGTGCAGCCAGAAGCATGGCTGTGGAAGCAGCACCCTGAGACTGCTGAAGGAGCCTCGGGCAGAGGGGCAGACCAGGGACAACCAGGAGGCTCAATCCCGAGAACAAGACATAAGATCTCGGGAGCCTAGAGAGCGCAGACAGACACTGAGAGTGAGGATAAAGCGAAGAAGGTGCAGATCTAACAATGGCAAGCAAAAATCGAGAACCCCAGAAGAGAAAGATTATCAAAAAGAACTCTGTAACACTCGACAACTTTTACACGGAGAAAATCCAGACAACAGAGGAGAACAAACAAGTACTCATATCCAAACCTTTCCAAAATAATGAAAACTGGTCACAAGCTATTTAAGAGTTCAAATCTGAGATGATGAGAAAGATGGAAGAGATCTGGCAAGAAAACAGCAGTTTAAAAGGCAGAATTTTGCAATTAGAAAGTGAGGGTCAGAAATCAAATGAACTGATAAGCAAATTGAACACCAGAAATGACCAGTTTGAAAAGGAAAACCAAAAGAGCATAGCCAAAAAACAAAAGATTATAACCGAAAACCAGTACCTAAAGGCTAGAATTGAGCAATTAGAAGCTAATGATCTCTCATGACAGCAAGAATAAATAAAACAAAGTCAAAAGACTGATAAAATAGAAGGAAACATGAAATATCTCAATGAGAAAGTGACAGACCAAGAAAACTGGTCCAGAAGACACAATTTGAGAATCATTGGTCTTCCTGAAAAAGCAGAAATTAATAGAAACTTGGACTCCATACTAAAAGAAATTATTCAGCAAAATTGTCCAAAATTGTCCTGAAGTTCTACAACAAGAGGGCATCATAGACATTGAAAGGATCCACAGATCGCCCTCTACACTAGACCCTGAAAAGACAACCCCCAGGAATATAATAGCCAAATTCAAGAGCTTCCAAGTAAAAGGAAAAAAATCTTACAAGAAGCCAGAAAGAGACAATTCAGATATCAAGGAGCACCAATCAGGATCACACAGGATCTGGCAGCCTCCATGCTAAAAGACCGCAAGGCTTGGAATACGATATTCAGAAAGCCAAGAGAGCTGGGCCTTCAACCACGGATCAACTACCCTTTGAAACTGACTATATACTTGCAGGGGAAAGTATGGGCATTCAACAAAATTGAAGATTTCCAAGTATTTGCACAGAAAATACCAGGGCTAAATGGAAAGTTTGATATCCAACCACAAAAATCAAGAGAAACATGAAAAGGTAAATAAGAAACAGAGGGGAAAGAAAGAAAACTCATAATTTTTAAATTTGCCTCTTTAAGGGCTTCAATAAGATCTAATTATCTGTATTCCTATGTGGAGAAATGCTATGTATAATTCTCTGTAGTGAACTCTATTCACTATTATAGTATTCACTCCCATAGCAATCAGAAGAATAATTCATAGGGAGAGAACGGAATACCAAATGGTCTAAGAAAATATGGGGGGTAGGAAAGAGGAGGGTGAATAGTAGGGGACACCAAGAGAAACTTGAGTGAATAAGAAAAATAGGATATTCTATTACACACAAAGAGGGCATAGGAAGGGGAGGGGACAAATACTATTATAAAAAGGAGAGGAAGAGAGCATTTAAACCTTACTCTCAGTGTAATCAACCCGGAGAGGGAAGAGTAGCTATATTATCCATTGGGATATAAAACTCTATCTAACCCTACTAAGAAAGTCAGAAGGGATAAACCAAGGGGAGCAAGGGAGTGGGGAGGTCAAAAAAGGGAGAGGACTAGAAGAAGGAAGGAATTCATTAGGCCTTTAAAAATAAAAAGAGTTGCATAATGAGGGAGGGGGTAGAAAGAGAAGTTAATCAAGGGAGGGAATAAGGGATACCGGCTTAAAGCAAACCACTGGTTTAAAAGGAAATAGTTTTAGAAGAAGGGGTAGGAATAGGGGAGGATACAAAAATGTCAGTGAATGCACAACTGATAATTATAACTCTGAATGTGAATGGGATGAACTCGCTCATAAAACGGAAGCAAATAGCAGAGTGGATTAGAAACCAAAATCCTACCATATGTGGTCTACAAGAAACACATATGAGGCGGGTAGACATACAAAAGTTTAAGGTTAAGGGCTTGAGCAAAATCTTCTGGGCATCAAATGAGAAAAAGAAGCCTGGAGTGGCGATTATGATTTCTGACAAAACCAAAGTAAAAATAGATATGATTAAAAAAGACAGGGAAGGTCATTACATCCTGATTAAAGGCAGTATAGACAATGAGGAAATAACACTGCTCAATGCATGAAGTGGCATAGCATCCAAATTCATAAAGGAGAAACTGTCAGAGCTCAAGAAGGAAATAGATAGTAAAACCATAATAGTGGGAGATCTAAATATTCCTCTTTCTGATCTAGATAAATGAAACCAAAAAATAAATAAGAAAGAGTTAAGAGAGGTGAATGAAGTCCTAGAAAAATTAGATTTAATTGATATGTGAAGAAAAATAAATAGGGACAAAAAGGAATACACCTTCTTTTCAGCTGCACAAGGTACATTCACAAAGTTTGACCATGTAGGAGGGCATAGAAACATTGCAAAGAAATGCAAAAGAGCAGAAATAATAAATGTAACCTTTTCAGATCATAATGCAATAAAAATATTAATTAGTAAGGGCACCTGGACAGGCAAATAAAAAACTAATTGGAAATTAAATAATATGATTCCCCAAAACCAGCCAGTCAAAGAAGAAATCATAGAAACAATCAACAATTTCATTGAAGAGAATGACAATGATGAGACATCCTTACAAAACTCTGTGGAATGCAGCCAAGGCAGTACTCAGGGGGAAATTTATATCCTTGAGTGCATATATTAACAAATTAGAGAGGGCAGAGATTAATGAATTGGGCATGCAACTTAAAAAATTAGAAAGTGAGCAAATTAAATATCCCCAGATGAAAACTAAATTAGAAATACTAAAAATCAAGGGAGAAATTAATAAAATCAAAAGTAAAAGAACTATTGAATTAATAAATAAGACTAGAAGCTGGTATTTTGAAAAAACAGATAAAATAGACAAAGTACTAGTCAATCTAATAAAAAAAGGAAAGAAGAAAACCAAATTGACAGTATCAAAGATGAAAAGGGAGACCTCACCTCTAATGAAGGGGAAATTAAGGCAATCATTAAAAACTATTTTGCTCAATTATATGGCAATAAATATAACAGTCTAGGAGATATGGATGAATATTTTCAAAAATACAAATTGCCTAGATTAACAGCAGAAGAAATAGAATACCTAAATAATCCCATATCAGAAAAAGAAATTGAACAAGCCATCAAAGAACTGCCTAAGAAAAAATTTCCAGGGCCTGATGGATTCACAAGTGAATTCTATCAGACATTCAAAGAGCAACTAATCCCAATACTATACAAATTATTTGATACTATAAGCAAAGAAGGAGTCCTACCAAATTCCTTTTATGACACAAATATGGCACTGATTCTAAAGCCAGGGAGATCAAAAACAGAGAAAGAAAACTACAGACCAATCTCCTTAATGAATATAGATGCAAAAATCTTAAATAGAATACTAACAAAGAGACTCCAGCAAGTAATCAAGAGGATCATCCATCATGATCAGGTGGGATTTATACCAGGAATGAAAGGATGGTTCAACATTGGGAAAACCATCTACATTATTTACCATGTCAATAATCTAACAAAAATCTCATGATTATTTCAGTACATGCTGAGGGGGCCTTTGACAGAGTATAGCACCCATTCCTATTGAAAACCCGGGAAAGTATGGGAATAAAAGGATTTTTCCTAAAAATAATAAACAGTATATACCTGGAACCATCATCAGGCATCGTGCAGTGGGGATGGGTTGGAGGCCTTCCCAGTGGGATCAGGAGTGAAACAGGGATGCCCATTATCACCTCTATTATTCAACATAGTACTAGAGACACTAGCAGTAGCAGGTGGAGAAGAAAAAGAAATTGAAGGTATCAAAATAGGCAATGAGGAGACTAGGCTATCATTCTAGAGAATTAACTAAGAAGCTTGTAGAAATAATCAACAACTTTGGCAAAGTTGCAGGATGCAGGGTGAATGCACATAAATCATCGGCATTTCTATATATTTCCAACACTTCACAGCAGCAAGAGGTAGAGGGAGAAGCACCATTTGGAATCACCCTAGACAATATGGAATACTTGGGAATCTATCTACCAAGACAAACACAGCAATTGTATGAAAACTCTCTAGGATTTTTTAAGTAGACCATCATATCATCTGCAAAGAATCTCCTTAGTCTCCTCATTGCCTATTTTGATACCTTCAATTTCTTTTTCTTCTCTAATTGCTACTGATCTTTAGATTTTATTAATTTCTCCCTTGATTTTTAGTATTTCTAATTTAGTTTTCATCTGGGGATTTTTAATTTGCTCGCTTTCTAGTTTATTGAGTTGCATGCCGAATTGATTAATCTCTGCCCTCCCTAATTTGTTAATATATGCACTCAAGGATATAAATTTCCCCCTGAGTACTGCCTTGGCCGCATCCCACAGAGTTTGGTAGGATGTCTCATCATTGTCATTCTCTTCAGTGAAATTGTTGATTGTTTCTATGATTTCTTCTTTGACAAATTGGTTTTGGAGAATCATATTGTTTAATTTCTAATTGGTTTTTGATTTGCCTGTCCAGGTGCCCTTACTAATTAATATTTTTATTCCATTATGATCTGAAAAGGTTACATTTATTATTTCTGCTCTTTTGCATTTGTTTGCAATGTTTCTATGCCCTATTACATGGTCAATCTTTGTGAATGTATCATGTGCAGCTGAAAAGAAGGTGTATTCCTTTTTGTCTCTATTTATTTTTCTCCACATATCAATTAAATCTAATTTTTCTAGGACTTCATTCACCTCTCTTACCTCTTTCTTATTTATTTTTTGATTTGATTTATCTAGATCTGAAAGAGGAATATTTAGATCTCCCACTAGTATAGTTTTACTATCTATTTCCTTCTTGAGCTCTGACAGTTTCTCCTTTATGAATTTGGATGCTATGCCACTTGGTGCGTACATATTGAGCAGTGTTATTTCCTCATTGTTTATACTTCCTTTAATCAGAATGTAATGACCTTCCCTGTCTTTTTTAATCATATCTATTTTTACTTTGGTTTTGTCAGAAATCATAATCGCCACTCCAGGCTTCTTTTTCTCATTTGACACCCAAAAGATTTTGCTCAAGCCCTTAACCTTAAAACCTGTGTATGTCCACCCACCTCATACCTGTTTCTTGTAGACAGCATATGGTAGGATTTTGGTTTCTAATCCACTCTGCTATTTGCTTCAGTTTTATGGGAGAGTTCATCCTATTCACATTCAGAGTTATAATTATCAGTTGTGTATTTGCCAACATTTTGATATCCTCTCCTAATTCTACCCCTTCTTTTTAAATTATTTCCTTTTAAACCAGTGGTTTGCTTTAAGCCGGTATCCCTTATTCCCTCCCTTGATTAACTTCTCTTTCTACCCCCTCCCTCATTATGCAACTCTTTTTATTTTTAAAGGCCTAATGAATTCCTTCCTTCTTCTAGTCCTCTCCCTTTTTTGACCTCCCCACTCCCTTGCTCCCCTTGGTTTATCCCTTCTGACTTTCTTAGTAGGGTTAGATAGAGTTTTATATCCCAATGGATAATATAGCTACTCTTCCCTCTCCGGGTTGATTACACTGAGAGTAAGGTTTAAATGCTCTCTTCCTCTCCTTTTTATAATAGTATTTGTCCCCTCCCCTTCCTATGCCCTCTTTGTGTGTAATAGAATATCCTATTTTTCTTATTCACTCAAGTTTCTCTTGGTGTCCCCTACTATTCACCCTCCTCTTTCCTACCCCCCATATTTTCTTAGACCATTTGGTATTCCGTTCTCTCCCTATGAATTATTCTTCTGATTGCTATGGGAGTGAATACTATAATAGTGAATAGAGTTCACTACAGAGAATTATACATAGCATTTCTCCACATAGGAATACAGATAATTAGATCTTATTGAAGCCCTTAAAGAGGCAAATTTAAAAATTATGAGTTTTCTTTCTTTCCCCTCTGTTTCTTATTTACCTTTTCATGTTTCTCTTGATTTTTGTGGTTGGATATCAAACTTTCCATTTAGCCCTGGTATTTTCTGTGCAAATACTTGGAAATCTTCAATTTTGTTGAATGCCCATACTTTCCCCTGGAAGTATATAGTCAGTTTCAATGGGTAGTTGATCCGTGGTTGAAGGCCCAGCTCTCTTGGCTTTCTGAATATCGTATTCCAAGCCTTGTGGTCTTTTAGCATGGAGGCTGCCAGATCCTGTGTGATCCTGATTGGTGCTCCTTGATATCTGAATTGTCTCTTTCTGGCTTCTTGTAAGATTTTTTTCCTTTTACTTGGAAGCTCTTGAATTTGGCTATTATATTCCTGGGGGTTGTCTTTTCAGGGTCTAGTGTAGAGGGCGATCTATGGATCCTTTCAATGTCTATGATGCCCTCTTGTTGTAGAACTTCAGGGCAATTTTGCTGAATAATTTCCTTTAGTATGAAGCTCAAATTTCTATTAATTTCTGCTTTTTCAGGAAGACCAATGATTCTCAAATTGTCTCTTCTAGACCAGTTTTCTTGGTCTGTCACTTTCTCATTGAGATATTTCATGTTTCCTTCTATTTTATCAGTCTTTTGACTTTGTTTTATTTATTCTTGCTGTCTTGAGAGATCATTAGCTTCTAATTGCTCAATTCTAGCCTTTAGGTACTGGTTTTCGGTTATAATTTTTTTGTTTTCAACTATAATTTTTTGGTTTTCCTTTTCAATCTGATCATTTCTGGTCTTCAATTGACTTGCCTTACTTTCCAATTGTGAAATTCTGCCTTTTAAACTGTTATTTTCTTGCCAGATCTCTTCCATCTTTCTCATCATTTCAGATTTGAACTCTTAAATAGCTTGTGACCAGTTTTCATTATTTTGGGAAGGTTTGGATGTGATTACTTGTTTCTTCTCCTCTGCTGTTTGCTCTGCTGTCTGGACTTTCTCTGTGTAAAAGCTGTCCAATGTTACAGATTTCTTCTTGATGATTTTTCTCTTTTGGTGTTCTTGAGAATGGCTTGCCATTATTAGCCTTGCGCCCTCTCAAGTTTTTCCTCACACCCAGAGTCTTTTTGCACTCTCCAGGCTCTTCAAGTCTCAGATCTCATTGTTCTCACGGTCAAGCCTCCTGGTTGTCCCCTTGTTTGTTCCTCTGTCTGAGGATCCTTTAATAGTTTCAGGGCACTGTTTCCACAGTTGTGCACCCCTCTGTACTGGGTCCTCACTCAAGGTCCACTCCAGTGCTCAGGATCCGAGTCCACTCCTGCTCTCAGGATCCGAGTCTGCTCCTGCGCTCAGGATCCGTGGATGCAAGAGTTTGCACTTGAGCCTGCACTGAGGGTCTGTGTTCAAAGTCCGCACATTCTTTAGCCTCTTGGGGTCTTAAGTCTTGCTGCTCTCAGGAACAGGCCCTACTGACCCCAGGTAGCTGTCAAGGACTTAATGGGTGCCCCAAGCTTGCTCTAGTTCTTGTGCACTGGCTTTCGCACTGTAGGTGGTGTGGGGTGGGCGAGGGGGTAGCTCAGCTTGCGTTTTAGTGAGAGCTGTTTCACCCCTTTATGGCATGAGAATGCCCCAATTCCACCTACCTTCAATGCTGCACCCTGTTGTGGAGTCCCTTCATTCCTCTGGATTTGTTTTTATGTCTTCTTGAGGAGTCCTATATGTTTTGGTTAGGAGAGGTTAAGCAGCTACTTTTTACTATGCTGCCATCTTAACTTCAAAGTGACTTTTAAAACAAGAAATCAATTGGGAATAGGACCAAGAATAATTAATAATGAAGAAGGAGCAGCCCCTTACCACTCTTCTGCCTTGGAAGTAATACATAGTATTGATTCTAAGATGGAAGGTAGGTTTTAAAATAAGTCACTGTAGAGATGTATGTAAAAAGTGTTGAATTTAACTCTGCCACATATATATTCAATGGGATCTAACTAGGATACTCTAAATTACAATATCTTCTATATAAATTATATAGGAAAAATTAGCCCTATCTTTCCAAATATATTAACGCTGTCTATCTAAGGAAAAACATAAAATATTTGTATAAAGGTAAAATTTTCTGTTAAAAAAAATATACAGAAGTCCACACATTTACCTAGGAATCAACTTATTTACAGACTAAAATAGTTTATCTTTGATCTGAAAATATGTTTCCTAAGAATCATAATCATTAGCAGCCAAAATTTATATTAGATTTCTATACTGGTAATGACTTATTAAATCTAATATTGAATACTTTTTAAAATACAATTTTATAACAGTAAAGTAGATTTAAAAATGAAATTATTAGTAATTAACAGATCTAGTATTTAGGTTTTATTAGAGAAGTGCAATTAATGTGGGCATATAAAACTTACTTTGTATGACACTGAGTCCAAACAGATGGCAATCTTTTAGCCTCAATAAATCACACACCTGAACAAGTAACTGATGACAAAGTGCTTTAACCTGTGGGAGGCGAAAAAGAGAGAAGAAAACCTAAGATTAAAATTGAGTCAAATTCATTGAATGAATACTAAATATGTAGGTCAAATTGACAATGAGGCAGAGGTTAGAATACCAAGCCTGGAGTCAAGAAGAATCATCTTCATGAATTCAAATCTAGCCAAGAGTTGGACAAGTTGATACTAGCAAAACCTCCATTTCTCTAAATCAGTGGTTCCCAAACTTTTTTGGCCTACCATCCCCTTTCCAGAAAAAATATTACTTAGCCCCCTGGAAATTATTATTTTTTTAATTTTAATAGCAATTAATAGGAAAGATAAATGCACCTGTGGCCATCACCGTCCTCCTGGATCGCTGCAGCACCCAGCAGGGGGGCGGTAGCACCCACTTTGGGAATCACTGCTCTAAATGATCTAATCTTTAACTGTTTCAGAAAAGAGTATCTATAAAACACAATATTTTGTTGTTCAAGTTATTTTTCAGTTGTGTCTGATAATCCTATTTAGGGGTTTTCTTGGCAGAGATTGGAGTGGTTTGCCGTTCCCCTCTCCAACTCACTTTACAGATGGTGGGGGAGGTGTGGGTGGGTAAAGAAATTTGCCCAGGACCAAAAAGCTAGTAAGTGTCTGAGGTTGGATTTGAACTCAAGAAGATGAGGCTTCCTGATTCTAAATCAGTATGCCATCCACTTAGCCACGTTGTTGCCCCATAGAAAACACAAATAATGGCATGTCTGTTTGTTTTTTTAACTTAGCCTTCATCTTTATTTATTTATTTTTTTTACATTATCATGTGTCTTTAAAAATTTTATTTGGGAGGCAGCTGGGTAGCTCAGTGGATTGAGAGCCAAGCCTAAAGATGGGAAGTCCTAGGTTCAAATCTGGCCTCAGACACTTCCCATTTGTGTGACCCTGGGCAAGTCACTTAACCCTCATTGCCTACCCTTACTACTCTTCTGCCTTAGAACCAATACACAGTATTGATTCCAAGATGGAAGGTAAAGGTTTTAAAAAAATAAAAAATAAAATAAATTTTAAAAATTATTTTATTTAGAATATTTTTCCATGGTTACATGATTCATGATTCTCCCCCTCTCTTTCCTCCCACCTCCCAAAGCGGACAAGCAGTTCTAATGGGTTATACATGTAATTGATAGCATGCTTAATACTGTAAAAGATCTTAAATAAAAATAATAAATTTTGTGACAGATACATAGGCAAAGTCTTACTCCCAAACTATACTGCATAATATCTGAGGTGATCAAAATGTTTATTCTTGTTATGATGAATATGTCTCTAAAATACGATCTACTATATGAAGGGGTTTATTAAAAATAGAAAGCATTTTGTGTTCCACAGCTTCTAATGACAGAAATTCAAGATGAGTAATGTCCTGTAGAGTTAAAGGAAATAATTTAAGGTCAGAGTACAGTCCCAGGTATTTTATGCTGTCTATGGCTATTTTAGATGGGGTAACTCTTATTACTTTTCTTTGCAGGGCTCTGTTGTTGATATATAGAAATATTAATGATTTGTGTATGTTTATTTTATATCCTGCTTCTTTCCTAAAATTGATAGTTTCAACTAATATTTAATTTAATCTTTAGGATTTTCCCATATATATTATCATCCTTGTTTCATTCTTGATCTTACAGAGAAAGCTTCTAACTTCTCCCCATTACAAATGTTTGCTAATTCTTTTAAGTATATACTTATTATTCTAAGGAAAAATTCACTTATAACTTTAAATGTTTTTAATTGGGAATGAGTATTGTATTTGTCAAAAGCTTTTTCTGCATCTAATGATGTAATATATATGTATTTTGTTGACATAATTATGTTTATAGTTTTCCTTATATTAAAATATTCCTGCATTCCTGGTATAAATTCTGTTTGCCCATAATACATAATCTTTATATATATATATATATATATATATATATATATATATTTGTAGCCTCCTGGCTAACGTTTTATTTAGGGTTTTTCTATTTATATTCATGAAATTGGCATATAGTTTTCTGTTTTTGAACTTCCTGGTTTAGGTTATCAGCACCATAACTGTTTCATAAAAGGGGTTTGGCCAGACACTTTCTTTACCAAATGTTCTAAATAACTTATTTAAATATGGGAATTAGATGATTTGGTAAACTTGGGAATCCATTTGGCCCTGATGTTTTTTCCTTAGGAAGTCATTTATGGCCTGTTCAATTTCTTTTTCTAAAATAGATTTATTTATATGTTCTATTTCCCCCTCTCTTAGTCTAGGCAATTTGTTTTTTGTAAGTATTCTGTCATTTTGCTTAAATTATTAAATTTGTTGCATGTAATTGGACAAAGTAATTCCTAAAAATGGATTTGACTTCATTTTCACCGATGGCAAATTAATGAAACCTTTTTCTTTTTTGATGCTAATTTTTTTCCCTTTCTTTTATTAAATTTATTTATTTTTAAGTATTTTTCCAAGGTTGCATGATGCCCCTGGAGCTGACCAGCAATTCCACTGGATATTGAAGTATCAATCTTTTCCTCTCTTTTTTCTTCCATTTACTATTTTTGCTGTATCCCTTAGGTTTGGGCATTTGTTTCTTCATTATAATACAATTTATTCATAATTCAACTTGAGGTCATGCAAATAGAAGTATCGAGAAGATATGGCAATCTACTTCAGCTTGACTCCCCGTGCCTAGCATAATGTCTGGTACATATCAGTAACTTAAAAAAATACTTTAATTACTTGGCTACTCAGCAGAGCAATGATTTGGTACAATACTGAAAGACTTATGATGGGGAATTCTATCCACCTCCAGAGAAAGAACTGTTGGAGTCATCTTTCACATTAGTGTATCTTTGGTTTTATTTTGGAGTTTTGGTTATGTATGAATGTGCTCTTACAACAATGACCAATATGGAAGTATGTTTTGCATGACAATTTAAAAAATGGAAAAAATTCTTTATTACTTTATCAACTCTTTGTAGGACACCTAAGATAGTGGAAAATATGGTTTAAGAGCATATTTGTCCCCATTTTAAGGATCCTCAATGTTTACAATCAGAGAATTGTTGAACAAAGTTTCTCTCTATTTCAGGAGTGAGTTATTTGATGTATATGTATATGTAACTTTGATGTATATGCATGGGAGATCCTACTTGGAACAGATTTCACAGAAGTATTTTGCTTTACCAAATCAATTATTACACAGTAACACACAATAAGGATAATGGAATACTATATTCTTTATATCCTTTAATTAATTCTTTGATGGTAATAGACTGCTATAGAATCTATTTGAGAAAGCTTGACTACTTCCTATATTTCAAGAATACCCTGGATTCATTCTCATATAAATTACATCTAAATAAACTTTTTTAAAAAGCCATGTAGAGGGGGCAGCTGGGTAGCTCAGTGGAGTGAGAGTCAGGCCTAGAGACAGGAGGTCCTAGGTTCAAATCCGGCCTCAGCCACTTCCCAGCTGTGTGACCCTGGGCAAGTCACTTGACCCCCATTGCCCACCCTTACCAATCTTCCACCTATGAGACAATACACCGAAGTACAAGGGTTTTAAAAAAAAAAGCCATGTAGAAAACATTTGGTTGAGATGAAGATGTGAAAGTTAGTAGCAAAGCCCAATTTTCTAAAAGCAAAAGATTTGAAAAGAAAGGTCACTAAAGAAAATTATTTAAAAATCAAAGTAAAGGGGCAGTTGGGTAGCTCAGTGGAGTGAGAGTCAGGCCTAGAGAGAGGAGGTCCTAGGTTCAAACCCGGCCTCAGCCACTTCCCAGCTGTGTGACCCTGGGCAAGTCACTTGACCCTCATTGCCCACCCTTACCACTCTTCCACCTATGAGACAATACACCAAAGTACAAGGGTTTTAAAAAAAATCAAAGTAAAATCATCAAATTGGTACAGAATTATACAAAAAAGTGGGTTGGTCTGCAAACAATGGGAGAGTCAGCATGAATCTAGGTAAATGTAGAAGCTAACAGAGAATAGGAGAAATAGACCTGAAACCAGGTGGTGCTCTGAACAGGAGAGATGTCAAATAAGCACAATCTCTATTAATTGGGAACCTGACACCAAACTCATCCTTGACCAAACCAATCTATATAGGTCACTGTGCAAGAAACAACATGGCCACTGGGCCAGAGGTGCTGGACAGGAGACAGGAGTAACTCGTGTACTCTCTAGTGTGATATTAGTAGGATCACCAAGGCCTGTTAGTATTACAGCAGTGAAAGGAACTAATTTCCAACTAGGATGTTGCTATTTGTCCTTTGTTTTCAAAGAGGACCAATGACATCACAAGGGGATGTCCTGATTTGTGCCTGAGTTAGATTTGAGTGAGGCAGAGTTGCACAGTTCTCAGTCTCTCTCTTTCAGAGTCATCAGATGCAGTGGATGACCTTAGCCTCTTCTATGCCAGATCAAGGTCTCAGTGCTTCACAGCACCTCCATGGCCATTGGAACCAATTGTTCTCATTCCATTGGGAGAAGTCTTCACATGCTTGGGATAGACACACTCCTATAACTCACAGATGGGTCTGTGGCCTGTCTATCGGTTACCTTCAACCTGGTTTAGCCCATCTGCTGGGATAGTTTACCATGATGTGCATACCATAGCTTCTCGGAGCCATGTGAAAGTTGGGTGCCAGGTGGACACCAAAAATGGAAAAGCAGCTTTAAAAAGGGCTCAGCAAGTCCTTACATAAGAGGTGCTAGTTCTCCTTGAACATCTATTACCTCCCTAAACTCCCTACCTCCTAGAATTCAGTGGCACAGTGGTTAGAATGTTGAGCTTGGAGTCAGTAAGACTCATCTTCCTGAATTCAAATCTGGCCTCAGACAATTACTAGCTGTGTGACCTTAGGCAGGTCACAACTCTGCTTGTCTCAGTTTCCAATAGCAAACCACTACAGTATCTTTGCCAAAAAAAAACAAAAATCGAGTCACAAAGAGTCAGACAATTAAAAAACAACGAAACAACAAGAAAGTCCTTAGCAAGTCTACTGGAGTTATTTGGACAAGGCAACAGTCTCAAATTCTGGATAACCACCCAGCTAGGCATCTTGCAAAGAGAAGACTCTAGCTAAGACCATAACTCGTAATATACTACCAGTAAATGGAAACAGTAGCTAGGAATTGAGACAGAAAGTGAGCCACAATGACATTCGGGTTACAGAAAGGTCAGGACCAAAACAAAACAAAACAAAAAAACAGCACAAAATATCAAATAAAAAATAATTGCATAAGAAAACAACAAACATGATAAAAATACATTGTGCGTAAAGAAAAGGCCATGGAGCAGAGATAAAAATAGAGCTACCGCATGAAAACTATGAGCAGAGACTCAATTTTTTAAAAAAGGTTCAGTCACAAGGCCTTTCTCATCCTGAAATATCCTTCCCACTCTGGTGCTCCATCCTCTTGTTGGTAGAATCTCCATTTTGATGATGTGCTCAAGCTAGCCATGCTAACACTCTTATTTTTCTCCTTGTTCTAATCCTGATTTTTTAGGTGTCTCCATTATGCCCCTAATTGGGTACTTTCTCCCTGACAACTTTCAGCTCCTTTCTATGTGTTGTCTGACTCACTAAAATGCAAGTTCCTTGAAGGCAGGTACTATCTTTTCTTTTTGTTTCTATTTGTAATCCTGCACTTGCCTGACCAAAAAAAAATGAAGTAAGACATTTAAAAAAAATGAAATTGTAAACAAAATCACAAATCATGAGTAAAAAGTTGGAAAAAGAATAAATAGCTGAGAAAAGACAGAGAACTTTACCCAAGTAAGGATTTTCTGAAAAGAATGAGGCAAACAAAATTCAGTGACTTCAAAAGAAAACATAAAACCTCATCAAAATCAAAAGTTGGAAAAATTGAAAATATAAAAATATCTGCTTTTTAAAACAAGTAATCTAAAAAAATGTCAGGGAAAGAATTTAAGAATCACCGGCATTTTCCTAAAACCATAACTAAACACAAAAATCTGTACACTATAATTTAAGAAATCATAGAAGATGACTGCCTATATCTATTAGAAAGAGAGGTTAAAATTAAAATAGAAAGAATCCACCAATCATCTCCTAAAAAATTACAAATTGAAAAAATCCAAAAGATAGACAAGAGTAACTTCTTCCAAAAAAAACTGAATACAGGGAGAAAAATTGATCTTTAATGAAAAGAGGGCATTTACATATTCTTGATGAAAAACATAAGTTAAGTAGAAAATCTGAAACACAAACAGAAGACTGAAGAGAAACATAAAAAAGTAAATTAACTGGAAGGGGCCAATTGAGCAAGGCTGAACTTGAACAGGTAATTAATAATTTTAATAGTACATTAGAAAGAAATCAAGATTTGGAACCAGAGGATTCAAATTCAAATACTCTCTCTGCCACCTTCAGTAAGTTATCTCTGAGACTTAGTTTTTTGCACATTTGTAAAATTAGGAGTTTTGGTGGGACCACTTCTATGATACTTTATGGCTTTAAATCTTTGATCTTGTAAAAGGGGAAAAGAAAAGGAAGTGTCTCAAGACATTTTAAGAATCTTTTAAGGTATAGTAATTAAGTAAAAGAATCACAAGGTCTGGGTGTGGTTATGTTCTTAGTTTTGTTGGTTTACAAGAATAAAGAAAAATGAGAGAAAAGGGAATTTGGGAAGAAATGAGGAAGAGAATAAACTATTTCACAAAAGTGTTGCTTAGGTTCAAATCATAGTAGACAAAAATGAAACTATGACAGTAAAGAATTTAGATTGAATGAGCACAAGTTCATGTTTCTAGAATCAAAGAGAAGTTGGGAAAAGAAAGCCTATGAAATTCCTTATAAAAGTCTTTTTGTATTGATAGTTGAAGATATTAACAAAAGAGAGGTTCTTAAACTTTGTGTATATAATCAGACTCCCTTTGGCAGTCTGATAAAAACCTCTGAATCTCATCCCAGAATGTTTCAAATGCATCAATAAAATACATAGGGTTTTATATAATTGAAAGTTATCAAAATATTTTTTTAAAAACTAAGTTCTTGGACCCTATGTTAAGAACCATTGGAATGAGAGATTTTCAAAAAGGCAAAGAAGGGTAGTGCATTTTCATGCAAATTTCCCAAGGGCATAAAACCTGTTGTATTTGGGAAGCTGTAAGATGACAGAGTCTGTAGGATCAAATCTCTCTGATCCTTTGGTCTATGGAAAGGACACACACACACACACCCTCCACAAACAGGCTTGACTGAAGGAAGGGGCAAGATATTGCTGAGAGCTCCTTCACTTCCCCCCTCCCACCAGGCAGTTGGAAAGTCAGTTACAATGTGGAGGTTGATCTGTTATCTTCTAGGCTCAATCAGTAGATTAGGAAAGAATAAACTAATAAAGATGATAACTTTCTCTAAACTATTTCCCCACAGGATTGAATAGGAGAAAATAGGAGAAGCTTGATGTCTTTGAAGTTCACAGGCCCAGAGGATAGGTTTTACTTCTGAGCTACAAAGCAGGAGGAACTCAGCTAGAGGAAGTTGTATTTCCCTAAATATAACCAGACGCTGCTCCCAATTCATTAAAGGTTTAATGATACGTGGGGATGGGAAGGAAGGGAGATGAAATAAGGTTTGACAAGGTCTGGGAAGCCCTCAAACTGTTATGTCCAAGGAGCCCCTCCCCTCAAAGGGGAAAGGTAACTTGAATAGCTAATCTGCTCTCTATCCCTATAAATATTCTTCCTCTATATCTAAATAACTAAACAGAGGTAAACTGTGATGTAGCTGAATGTCAAATCAAGATAAAGAAAGTTGGCAGCTAGGAACTAAAATGGCTTTGCTCAGATTCAAGCCTCAAGCCTCCAGAGCAACCCAGGACCCAGGACATAGCAAGCAGAGTGTGACCTGCCTACCCTCAACCCAGGACTCCAACTCCCTTAACTGCTTTAACTGCCCCCTCTCTCAGAGTTCTTGGGGGGCCCTCTGGAATTCTGAGCTGTAACCTGAACCCCTCTCTGCAATATGAATCTCACAGTAACCCTGCTTTTCTTGTAGCTAGAATTTCCACTGGAAATTCTGCAGGCTTAAGACATTTCAGCACACATCACCCCATCTCTACACTATATCTAAAGTAACTTTCCTATTCTTAACAACTTAACCTTATGTTCTCTATTCCTAATAGCATGAAACTATTCCTGTCTACCCCTATCTAAGAAGGGAAAAGGAAGGTAAACAAAGGGAAAAAAGGTTTTGATATAAATACAAGCATGACAACATTTGAAACAAAGTAACACAATTATAAAACTCAACTTTGCAACAAAACAGGTTGCAATGACTATTTCTAAAGCATGCAATGAAAACATCTTTGAAACACAATCAAATGCAAACTTGCAAAAGGCTAAACTGTATCTCAACTTGCTTCTGACTCATAATAAAAGAAACATGGTCAAACTTTACAAGCAAAATGCTATAAAACTGTGTTTAGGCATAAACGGAAACATTTAATCCTAATTTTTTGTGTTAGTACCTTACTAAAACTGTACTAAAGGTGTTAATATTTCTAAGTTCTAAATTATTAGTGTGTTAAGGTTATCTTGTTAGTCATAATATGTACATGGCTATATATAATGACTTATTCTTATACTCTAGTGAATTTCCCTAACTAACTCTGTATTCCAAAGGTGACTGAACTACCTGTCCCTAAGGTTGTTAGTAACTCTAAACTATATATGTGTTAGTAATTGTAATACAGCTATACACAATGCAACTTTGTACAAGTAAAAGTTTCATTGATGTCTATCAAATCAAAAAACAATGTATCTTTTGATATGCTAGAGATCCTAGGATACTCTTCCATTATATACAGATACTCACATGCAATATGTACATGTGATATATGTATACATACATTATACTCTTATTTATCTACATGAGGTCTTTGTCGAGAATTGAAAAATCAGTTTTGTGTTATGTCCAATGAACTAATAAATGCTGATGCATGTATATACTTACCCATACTGTATGGATCTTCTGCCAACACTGGAGAACTACAATTCTCCTTGTGTAGCAATATGTAGTGTGGCACGCAAGCTACCCTGTGATGTTTCATTTATGTATTGTATAGTTGTGACATAATTCTTTCTTCCAGTCCTCTTCCTGCACAGTACTTAATAAAGATTACAGTTCTCTTGTGATTGTCCATTCCTTCGTGCTGCCCTTGCTGCGGATTGTGGCAGCTTATAGCTTTGTGTTCTTTGTCTTTTCCTCTGTACTACATTCATACTTGCCTGTTGCCTATCATCTTGCCATCTTCTTATACAGGAACAGTAGATGTTGTTATGTAATTGTGTTAATTATCATTGTGTTATTTTTATGTTGCAAAAATAAATTTCCAGTTTTTTTTGTTGGATTTCAAGCAGTTCAATATTCTTCATCAGTATATTCTGTATGCTATGGATCTGTTTGTGTATTTATTCAATGTTGCTCTATATCAGTTGGTGTATTACGGTGTTCTTCATTTACAGCATATTCTTTTACAGGCTTCATATGCGTGATGTGGAACCAGGGATCTCTGTTCTCAACTTTGACACATGTCAGAGAATAGTTAACAATATTTGATGAGGCCCTACCCATTTAGGGTCCAAAATGGATTTCCTTGCAAAGTTCCTTATGTAGACCATGTCTCCCAGTTTAAGCTAATGTAAGCTAAAGTCTAACAGAACTCTCTGAGTTAACAGTCCAAGCTTGTGCAATTCATCCAGTCTTTTCTTCAAAGCTTTTATGTATTTATACAGCTGACATTCAGGTCCACGGTGTGACAAGTGAGCTGATTTCTGGGATGAACTATGCCATGGAGAATGACCATACAAAAGTTCAAATGTTGATAAGTGTGTGTGTCACCACAGGGTTGACTTCTCATATAAAAAAACAATGGGAAGTACTTGTACCCATTTCAGATGACTTTCTGAACACACTTTTCCAATCAAAGTCTTCACTTTCTTATTACAAATCTCAATTTGTCCCGACGACTGAGGGTGGTAAACGCTATGTAAGCTTCTTTGTATTCCTAAGGTTTTGTAAATTTCATGCAGGTTGTTGTGAGAAAAGTGTGATCCATGGTCCAAGTCTATTCTGGCTGGTACTGAAAATCTCAGGACTATCTCTCTCAGAAGTGTCTTCACCACGAAGGCTGCGTTGTTTTTCTTTGCTGGGAACACTTCTGGCCATCGAGTCAACCTATCAACGATGACTAGGGCATATTTGTATCCTTGACAATTGGGCATTGATATGTAATCGATCTGTAAGCACTCAAATGGGGTATGTGCCAATTGTCTGTCACCAAGCCCTTTAATCCTGGTCATCCTCTGATTGTACTGCAAGCAAACCTTGCATTTCTGGCATGTTCTAACTGCACAAGTGGAAATTCTGGGTGCTGTCTAGTATCTGCGAATGCCATCTATGAGGGATTGAGTCCCATAATGGCCTTTGGCATGCAATGCATTGTATAGGGTATTATATAAAGATTTTGCCAGAATGGGTTTGTCTGCACTAGAAAAATCATACACCTCTCACTAGTTTGGCCCTCAGATTTTCTATCCAGTGCTTCACTTCTCTTGGGGAGTATGCTTGTTTGAGATCTGCTTCATCCACAAAGGAGAAGTTTAGCACATGGATGGGACCAAATCAGGCACCACATTTGGCTATGTATGCCCTTCTGTTTCCTAATGACACCCCATCTACACCCTTTTGATGTGATCTGCAATGT
Source organism: Gracilinanus agilis (assembly GCF_016433145.1). NCBI lineage: Eukaryota > Metazoa > Chordata > Mammalia > Didelphimorphia > Didelphidae > Gracilinanus > Gracilinanus agilis. The sequence goes on from NC_058131.1 coordinate 442,256,187, forward strand.
ATCACCGCAACTTCTTTGGGCAACTGGACAGCTTCCAGGAGTTGGTTTATAAGGCTCCCATAGACTATTTCCTTCCCACCAGCAGTTATAAACTCACGATATCTCCAGATTTGGCCTGTGCAATGGATTACATTAAAAGCGTATTTGTTGTCCGTATACACATTTATTCTTTTGTCCTTGCCAATCTCAAGAGCTCTGATGAGACTTAGGATTTAAGCACCTTGAGCGCTCATGGATTTTGTTAGAGCTGCATACCATAAAGTCTCATCTTGTGTCATGACAGCTGCACCCATATACCTTTCCCCATCTAACACGAATGCAGAACCATCAGAAAACATTGTCAGGTCAGGAGAGACCAAAGGGATATCAGTTAGGTCATCTCGTCTTCTGCACTATTTCCAATGTATCTGCACAGCTATGGATGGGCTCCCCTTCTAATGGTAAGTCTGGCATTAGTGTGGCTGGGTTGATCTCCTTACAACGATGGAAAGTTAGGTTCTCATTGCCCAGCAACACAATTTGATATTGGGATAAGTGCTGAGATGTAAACTCTTGCAGGTTGCTGTTTTTCAAGATGGTATCTACTTGATGCGGTGAATACAGCATGATCCTACATCCCAAAACCAGATCTGAAGATTTTTTCACCATTAGGGCAGCAGCTGCAATTGCTCTCATACATGGTGGCATCCCTCAAGCCACAACATCTAGCTGGGAGCTATAATAGGCAACAGGTCTAAACTAATCCCCCAAGAGTCTGCACTAAAACAGCACTGACTCTTCCCTTGTCCTCACACACAAACAGGTGAAATGGTCAGAGATTCCAAGTGCAGGGCTTGAAAAAACAGCTGTTTTCAGTTTTTCAATAGCATGCTTGTGCTCCCGTGTAAGTTTTAAAGGTTCTGAGATAGTGTTCCTAGTCAAGTCTGTCAAGAGGTTTTGAGATCAGACTATATCTAGGTATCCACTGCCTACAGTAAACCATGATTTCTAAAATTGCTTGGAGCTGTTTCTTGGTCTTAGGTATGAACAGCCTTTGTATATCCGCAACCCTCTTTTGTGAGATCCTTCATATACACTTTTCCAACACGAAGCCAAGGTACTCAACCTTTGGCATTACCCACTGCAATATAACAGACGCAGGCAAGGACTCAGACCCTGAGCGCAGGAACGTAACTTGGGTGGGGACCCAGTGCAGAGGAGTGTATGACTGTGGAAGCAGCTCCCTGAGACTGCTAAAGGAGCTTCAGGCAGAGGAGCAAGCAAAGGGATCACCAGGAGGCTTGACCCTGAGAACAACTAGACTGAAGACCTCAGGAGCCTAGAGAGTGCAGACCAACTATGGCTGCAAGGATAAAGCTGACAGGACTCATGGCTCTCTAACTTGGGCGAAAACTGCTCTACAGCTCCATAGGCAGAGAGCCTGACTGCCTCACCCAGACTTCTGACTGAGAAATAAATATTAACAATATTAACCCCAAAAGAGGAAAAGCAAGAAGAAATCTTTGACACTCAACAACTTTTACACAGAAAAAATCCAGACAATAGAGCAAACAGCAGACGAGAACAAACAAGTAATCACATCCAAACCGTCCCCCAAAAATGAAAATTTGTCACAAGCTCTTGAAGAATTCAAATCTGAGATCATGAGAGAGATGCAAGAGATTTGGCGAGAGACGTAGGAAATAGCTCAAAAGGAAATTAACAGGTTAGAAGACAGAAACTCCCAAATGGAGAAAGATGGCCAAAAATCAAAGGAAATAGTAAGCAAATTGGAAACTATAGAGATCCTGCTCTATACCCAGAGACTTATCTGTGTGGCCTAAAGTGGTCGTTGGATGTAAAGAACGAAACAGATTGGAAGCACGGCTTGTTAGCTCAGAGTGCTCCGAGGTATAATGGAGTCACCAGTTTATTATAGTGGAAATTAAAGATCCCCTTCCCCTAAAAGCCCAAGAAAGTTTCCCACAGTTGCAGAGAACAGTATTTTTACTATAGTCAAAACAAAAGCCTTAGAAGGCTTCAGGTATAGATAAAAAAAAACCTATGCTAAACTATCAACTATATGTGGTAGAGCCTGGGACATCTTGTTAGGTCTCAGCCTTGATGGTATTAAACAATTTTTTGAGCCTCATTATTTTACTTTAATTCTGGGCAAAATGCCCCACCAAGGGTTCAACCTTGGCTGTACTAGGCAGCTGCATTCTCAGTCAACAGTGTTAGCCTCCCTCCTGCTGGATTATTGAGAGCCCAAAGCTTTTTCAATAAGACTATAATGCAGTTTAAAGGAAAGTGAGAATTAAGAAAGGAATCAAAAGAGGAATCTCAGATTTTTATCTTAGATAGCCCACTCCATCTCGACCATGATAGGGAGAAAACTTCAATACACGGCTCTGCCGGTCTGTATTGATCTTTTGAGGGGGTCCAGATAAAATATCTACTTAAGATTCTAATTTCTCTTAATAGCCCCCGACATATCCCTCTTCTCTTCAAAATAACATGATTTATTACACAGGAAAACTTTGAATAATGAAAGAAGTTATAAATTGGTTATAATCATCAGTTATAGTTGGATCTGATAGGAATTACAGATCAAATTGTTTGTTGATGCCTCTCTACAGGAAACAAAAATTAAATAGCTGGAAAACAGGATAGACCAAACCGAAAAGGAAAATCATAAGATTATAACAGAAAACCTGTCTCTAAAGATCAGAATTGGGCGAGTAGAAGCCAATCATCTATCAAGACACCAAGAATTAATAAAGCAAAGTCAAAAGACTGATAACATAGAAGGAAACATGAAATATCTCAATGAGAAATTGACAGATCAAGAAAACTGGTCTAGAAGAGACAATGTGAGAATCATTAGTCTTCCTGAAAAAGCAGAAATTAATAGAAATTTGGACTCCATACTAAAAGAAATTATCCGACAAAACTGCCCTGAAGTTCTACAACAAGAGGACAATATAGACATTGAAGGATCCATAGATCACCCTCTACACTAAACCCTGAAAAGACAACCCCCAGTAATGAAATAGCCAGATTTCAAGAGCTTCCAAGTAAAAGAAAAAATTTTACAAGAAGCCAGAAAGAGACAATTCAGATATCAGGGAGCACCAATCAGGATCACACAGGATCTGGCAGACTCCACACTAAAAGACGGCAAAGCTTGGAATATGATATTCAGAAAGGCAAGAGAACTGGGTCTACAACCAAGGATCATCTATCCGTCAAAAATGACTATATACTTCCAGGGGAAAATATAGGCATTCAACAAGATAGAAGATTTCTAAGTATTTGCACAGAAAAGACCAGGACAAAATGGAAAGTTCGATATCCAACCACAAAAACCAAGAGAAACATAAGAAGGAAAGGAAGAGAGCATTAAAAGGTAATATTTAAACCTTACTCTCAACAGAATTAACCCTGAGAGAGAAGAGTAGCTATACACATTGGGATATAGAATTCTATCTAACCCTACTGAGAAAATCAGAAGGGATTAACCAAGGGGATCAGGGGAATGGGGAGGTCAAAAAAGGGAGGGAAGGAGAGGGGGGAGAGAATTCATTAGGCCTTAAAAAATAAAAAGAGGGGAATAATAAGGGAGGGGGAGGAAAGGGAAGCAAATCAAGGGAGGGGGCAAGGGGGACTGGTCTAAAACAAACCACTGGTTTAAAAGGAAATAGCATAAGAAGAAGGGGTAGAACTAGGAGAGGATACCAAAATGTTGGCGAATACGCAGCTAATTATAACTCTGTGAATGGGATGAACTCGCCCATAAAACGGAAGCAGATAGCAGAGTGGATAAGAAACCACATCCTACCATATCTCGTCTATAAGAAACACATATGAGGCAGGTGGACATACACAGGTTTAAGGTAAAGGGCTGGAGCAAAATCTTTTGCTCTTCAACTGAGAAAAAGAAGGCAGGAGTGGCAATCATGATTTCTGACAAAGCCAAAGTAAAAATAAATCTGATTAAAAGAGACAGGGAAGGTAATTAAATCCTCATAAAAGACAGTATAGACAATGAGTAAATAACAGTACTCAACACGTATGCATTAAATGGTATAGCATCCAAATTCCTAAAGGAGAAACTGGCAGAGCTCAAAAAGGAAATAAATAGTAAAACCATAGTAGTGGGAGATCATAAGTCAAACCAAAAAATAAATAAGAAAGAGATAAGAGAGGTAAATGAAATCCTAGAAAAAATTAGATTTAGTAGATATGTGGAGAAAAATAAATAGGGACAAAAAGGAATACACCTTCTTTTCAGCTACACATGGTACATTAACAAAGATTGATCATGTATCATGGATAGCATGGATTAACCATACATAGAAACATTGCGAACAAATGCAAAAAAGCAGATGTAATAAATGTAACCTTCACAGATCATAATGCAATAAAAATAACAGTTAGTAAGGGTACATGGACAGGCAAATCAAAAACTAATTGGAAATTAAATAATATGATTCTCCAAAACCAGTTAGTTAAAGAAGAAATCATAGAAACAATCAATAATTTCATTGAAGAGAATGACAATGATGAGACATCCTACCAAACTATGTGGAATTCAGCTAAGGCAGTACTCAGGGGGGAAATTTATATCCTTGGGTGCATATATTAACAAATTGGAAAGGGCAAAGATCAATGAATTGCGCATGCAAATTAAAAACCTCAAAAGGGAACAAATTAAAAATCCCCAGCTAAAGACCAAATTAGAGATTATAAAAATTAAAGGAGGAATCAATAAAATTGAAAGTAAAAGAAGTATTAAATTAATAAATAAGACTAGAAGATGATACTTTGAAAAAACAAACAAAATTGACAAAGTACTGGTCAATCTAATTAAAAAAAAGAAAGAAGAAAACCAAATCATCAGTATCAAAGATCAAAAGGGAAACCTCACTTCCAATGAAGAGGAAATTAAGGCAATTATTAAAAACTATTTTGCGCAACTATATGGCAATAAATATAGCAATCTAGGTGAGATGGATGAATATTTACAAAAATATAAATTGCCTAGATTAACAATAGAAAACTAGAATACTTAAATAATCCCATATCAGGAAAAGAAATTGAACAAGCCATCAAAGAACTCCCTAAGAAAAAATCCCCAGGACCAGATGGATTCATAAGTGAAGTCTATCAAACTTTCAAATAAATTCCAATACTATACAAACTATTTGACATAATAAACAAAGAAGGAATTCTACCAAACTCCTTTTATGATACAAATATGGTACTAATCCCAAAGCCAGGTAGATCAAAAACAGAGAAAGAAAACTATAGACCAATCTCCTTAATGAACACAGATGCAAAAATCTTAAATAGAATACTATAAAAGGACTCCAGCAAGTGATCACGAGGGGTTATTCATTATGATCAGGTGGGATTTATACCAGGAATGCAAGGATGGTTCAACATCAGGAAAACCATCCACATAATTGACCATATCAACAAATAAACCAACAAAAACTACATGATTATCTCAATAGATGCTGAAAAAGCCTTTGATGAAATACAACATCCATTCCTATTGAAAACACTAGAAAGTATAGGAATAGAAAGACCTTTCCTAAAAATAATAAACAGTATATATCTAAAACCATCAACAAGCATCATATGCAATGGGGATAAATTAGAAGCCTTCCCACTAAGATCAGGTGTGAAACAAGGATGCCCATTATCACCTGTATTCTTTAACATTGTACTAGAAACACTAGCAGTAGCAATTAGAGAAGAAAAAGAAATTGAAGGTATTAAAATAGGCAATGAGGAGACTAAGCTATCACTCTTTACAGATGATATGATGGTCTACTTAAAAAATCCTAGAGAATCAACTAAAAAGCTAGTAGAAATAATCAACTACTTTAGTAGAGTTGCAGGATACAAAATAAAATGCACATAAATCATCAGCATTGCTATATATTTCCAACACATTACAACAGCAGCAAGAAGTAGAAAGATAAACACCATTTAAAACCACCCTAGACAATATAAAATACTTAGGAATCTATCTACCAAAACACACAGGAATTATATGAACACAGCTACAAAACACTTTCCAAACAATTAAAACTGGATCTCAACATTTGGAAAGCCATTGATTGCTCATGGGTAGGACGAGCTAACATAATAAAAATGACCATTCTACCCAAATTAATTTACCTATTTAGCGCTATACCTATCAAACTACCAAAAAACTTTTTTTTACTGAACTAGAAAAAACTATAATGAGGTTCATTTGGAAGAACAAAAATCAAGAATATCAAGGGAAATAATGAAAAAAAAAAACATGAAGGAAGGTGGCCTAGCAGTACCAGATATTAAGCTACATTATAAAGCAGCAGTCATCAAAACAATATGGTACTGGCTAAGAGACAGAAGGGATGATCAGTGGAATAGACAGTGTATGATAAACCCAAAGAGACTGACTTTGGGGACAAAAATTCACTATTTGACAAAAGCTGTTGGGAAAATTGGAAAACAATATGGGAGAGATTAGGTTAGATCAACATCTCACACCCTACACCAACATAAATTCAGAATGGGTGAATGACTTGAATATAAAGAAGGAAACTATAAGAAAATGAGGTGAACATTGAATAGTATACCTGTCAGATCTCTGGGAAAGGGAAATTTTTAAAACCAAGCAGAGTTAGCAAAAATTACAAAATGTAAAATAAATAATTTTGATTACATTAAATTAAAAAGGTTTTGTACAAACAAAAACAATGCCACCAAAATCAGAAGAGAAATAAACTGGGAAAAAAATCTTGATAACAAAAAACTCTGACAGAGGTCTAATTACTCAAATATACAAGGAGCTAAACCAATTGTATAAAAAAATCAAGCCATTCCCCAATTGATAAATGGGCAAGGGACATGAATAGGTAATTTTCAGATAAAGAAATCAAAACTATCAACATGAAAAAGTGTTCTAAATCTCTAATAATTAGAGAAATGCAAATCAAAACAACTCTGAGGTATCACCTCACACCTAGCAGATTGGCTAAAATGATAGAAGGGATAAGTAATGAATGTTGGAGGGTATGTGGCAAAATTGGGACATTAATGCACTGCTGGTGGTGTTGTGAACTGATCCATCCATTTTGGATGGCAATTTGGAACTATGCCCAAAAAGCGATAAAAGAATGCCTGCCCTTTGATCCAGCCATAGCATTGTTGGGTTTGTACCCCAAAGAGATCATAGATAAACAGACTCATATAAAAATATTTATAGTCACGCTTTTTGTGGTGGCAAAAAACTGGAAAATGTGGGTATGTCCTTCAATTGGGGAATGGCTGATCAAATTGTGGTATATGCTGGTGATGGAATACTATTGTGCTCAAAGGAATAATATACTGGAAGAATTCCATGTGAACTGGAAAGACCTCCAGGAATTGATGCAGAGTGAAAGGAACAGATCCAGAAGAACATTGTACACAGAGACTGATACACTGTGGTAAAATTGAATGTAATTGATGTCTGCACTAGCAGCAATGCAATGATCCAGGACAATTCTGAGGGATTTATGGAAAAGAAAGCTACCCACATTCAGAGAAAGAACTACAGAAGTGGAAAACACAGAAGAAAAACAACTGCTTGAACACATGGGTTGATGAAGACATGGTTGGGGATGTAGACACTAAATGACCACATGAATGCAACTATCAATAATATGTAAATATGTCTTGACTGATCACACAGGTTAAAACTAGTGGAAATGCACATTGGATATGGGGGGAGGGGCTGAAGTGGGGGTGAAGGGGAAAGTAAAAACAGGAATCATGTAACCATGGAAATTTTTTTTAAAAAATAAAATATTTAAATCTTATAAAAATAGAAATCCTGAAAGTGGTAACAAGGAGCAAGGAGAATTCTAATTTTTCCATCTCAATTGGTAAGTTTCAGGAAATGAATTAAAGTACAATCTGTGCTAGAAAGTATAGTCTGGGGAAGGTATGTCATCAGGGAGGAAGGAGTCAAGTCTCATTGAGAGCTGAAAGCTGGATGGAGTGGAAAAGAAAGATTTAAGAAGAAAGTAAATTTACTGCCTAATGGAGCAGGCATTATAGAGGACACAGTAGAAGATGGGGGGAGCTTCAGAGTGGGACCTTAGAGAGGGTTTACTAATGGAGTAGGTAGGGGGTACAGCAAACAGGGTTTCAGAATCATTGGGATGAAAAAAATATAATGGGATGAGAGTAGTTTTCAATATCCTGTGAGTTTTTTTTTTTTAAATTGTAGCCGGGGGACTACATCCTCCAGCATTCCCTACTCCTCCCAGGATTCCCTTTTCTGGTGTCCTGGCATGAGTGAGTCCTTAAAATAGGCGGATCACATGCCAGGACAGAATTGTGGGGTTGAAAGTTGGTGGAGGTCGCTTTTGCTTTTTGGCTAGAGCTGCAGGAAGGTAGACTGATTTGGACTTGGGCTTCTTGTTTTTCCTTCCTTTGAGGAACCAGAAGAGACCAAGGACCTTTAAGGTAAGTAGAAACACTTCCTCCTCCCCCACACCCGGCCCAACTCTCTTCAGAGTTTCCTGGGCTCCCTTTTCCCACCCACACAAAAGGAAAAAACAAAAAGCTGGGGAAGCTGCATTTCTAGTGGCTCCCTTCCTTCTCCTGCCCTATGCCCTGTGCTCTCACTCCCTCATCCTACTCCTCTTTTCTCCTTCCCACCCTTCTTTCTTTTTTCTCCTCCTCCCCTTTTTCCTCCACCTCCTCTTCAGAATGCTGCTGCAACTTGCCACTGCTGAGACCACCACCAAGCTCTTCTCCTGCCATCCTCCTCCTCCTTCCATCCCCACCTCCTTTTTCCCCTCCTCTGGTTCAGCTTCTTCAGCTGACCTCCTCCTCCTACCTGCTGCAAGCTCTTCTCAGAGCCACCCTCCTGTCATCTTCCTCCTTTTCCCACCATCCTACTCCTCCTTCCACCCTTCCTTTTCCCTCCTCCAGCCTAGTCTTTCCAGCTGCTCTCCTCCTTCTACCTCCCTTCCCTCCAGCCCCCCCTCCCCACCCTCCCCTTGGCAGCTCCCAAATGCAGAATTCCCCTGAACTTTCCATGTTCTTCCCTTAACTTTTTCTTTTTCTTTCCTGCCTTCGACCCCCTCCTGCTCCTCCCTTATTCCAGTCTGCCTTCACTTTCCTTCTGCCCCCACCATGGGTAGCTCAGAGAGAGTGGCATTACTACTGCCTCTTTCTCTTCCTCACTTTCTCCTTGTGTTTCCCTACTGGGCGCTCTGCTTGTGGGCTCGGCCATGGCCCCCATAGCCTCCTTGGAGTTCCTCCCTCTCACCCAGGGCTGCCTGTACTCACTGGCCACCTGCACCACTTGTGCTCAGCCCCAGCCGTGCCATCCCTGGCCCACAGTCCCCGAACTACTCCTGCCTGCACCAGAGTTCAAGTCTGATCCTGTGTAGAGAGTAAAGTATAAATCCTCTCCCCTACCCCCTAGTTCTGTGGCTTTCCCATTACCCTACAGTTGCTGTGCTCTTGCAGTCAAATATTTTCCTGGTCCCCCTAGCTGACTGCCCATTACTACCGACCCTGTTTCTGGCCGTAGCCAACCGCTCCCCCCACCCATGTGGTCCTTCACCCCAGCTTCTGCTTTACCCCCACATGGTGGCGGTAGCCTCTATTAAACCTACAGTTTCCTCCACCCACTGTTCAACACCATCCATAGGCTCCTGCCTTTGGGAGGTCATACCTTAGTATGCACAAGGGGTCTCCTGTGCCTACCTCCATACCCATAAATGTCCTTGCCTCCAAACAATTTGTTGTTGTTGTTGTTGTTTTGCCATTCCATTAAAACTGCAGAGACAAGATGTTGCAAACCACACTTGCAACTTTAACATAAAGCTTTTTGTCCCCAACAGGTTTTATACAATTAGAAAACCTTAGGGTTTCAGAATGGCTTTTTCTCTTGATATTCCTAGAAGGTTTTTTTTTTTCCATTAGTCTCAACATTAAACAACAAAAGGCTAGCCTGCTTCAAATGCAGGCCCAAATGGATGATTTTTAAAAATGCTTGCCTGGTTTCAAGATGCAAAACGAAGATCCCTCCTCACCTTATACTTTGGATGGAATTTCACTCTCATCTTGTACAGCTCCTGGCCACCTCGTCCTCTCCTGCTCCCAGTCCTAGACCAACCCTTCACTTTTACTTCATCAGCTCCTCCCCTCCCCTCCCCTTACTTTTTCTGTATCAACATAGACATCCAGCCAAAAGACAAGAACCACAACCAATTCAGTTGAAGGCCTTTTCCCCTTAAGGGAAGTGCCCACCTTAAAGAGGAATGGAGATGTGATGACCTTAAGGCACCACCACAGCTTTTACTCCCCAAGATATTAAGAAATTCAAGCAAAATGTCCCTTCTTTTGAGGACGAACTTATCGTGGTTATTAAGACCATATATTTTGTACATGTAATCCTGTATACCAAAGTGTACACAACTTGCTCCAAGCTTTTTTGACAGAAAGGGATAAAAGTAAAACTATTTCTCTTGTTGATAAAGCCTGGGGAAGGAATGCTGGAGCACGATTTAAAATGGGGATGTTAATGATGAAGGAGAATATTTACAACTATGCCATGCTAGGGAAGCATTGCTAAAGGCAATGAGAGATTGCTCTGATAGGCCAGGTATATGAACCAAGTTTGAGAGTCTTAAGCAATTAGATGATGAAACACCTTCCCAGTTTATGGATAGACTTACTGAACTGGGAGGAAGATACATAGACTTACTGAACTGGGAGGAAGGTCATAGACATGACCTTTTCAGAGAGAAGTCAGGCCAATTAGAAGACAGTTTGTAAATAACTGCTGCAAAGTGATACAAGATTATTTTAATACAAATTGCCCAAATTGGCCTAATATGGACCTTAAGGAATTAAGGAGGGTTGCAGTTTATGTATCAAAAGGGCATGAACAGAAAAATGTGGAGACCAATGACTTGGTCAAGACATTAAGGAAGTAACTAAAATATTTAACTGAAAGACTTGATAAAAAAAAAAAAAGAGTCAAAAAAAGGTCAAGCAGTGGTCATTGCCCCTTTGCAGGAATCCAAATATCAATCACATATATGGCACTTCTGTGCAAAAAGGGGTCACATAATGATGAACTATAGGAACTGGAAACAAGCAATTGGAAATAATAACTTTAGAAATAATAACTTCAGAAATTACAACTTTAGGAATAATAACAATTATGGAAATACCATTCCAAATCCAAATCAGGCAAACAATAACTCACATCAAAATACCCAACAATAATATATCCAAAATGGAGCTCATACATGCTATAATCAGGGTGAGACAGCCCTTCAGTCTAGAAGAGCCCAAGGTAATACCCAAAGATCTTTATGAAGGTGTCGGGGGGCTGGGTGGTGAGGGCACTGAAATAAGAGGGTACAACCTTTGTTTTCCCAGACCCTGCTGTCTTAATGACAGTTATCCCTATCCATTCCCCTCTCCCCCCATAGTGATGAACCTCATGTAATCCTGAAAGTTGGACATACTTATGATTGTCTTTTGGACACAGGGAACTCCAGATTTGTATTGATGAGTATACCTAATTTGGACTGTAATACCATTGGCTCACTAAACGTAGTGGTGGTATCGGGCCACCCATAAAGGCCTCAAAGCTTTCCCCTCAGATGTTGTCTGTAGAACCCTTAGCAGTAGAATGTTCTTTCCTTCTATTGCCTAGCTCCCTTATAAATCTCCTGGGAAGAGATCTTTTATGCAAGCTTAGAGTCACAATAACTTGCTATCCACATAGTTCTATGTCACTAGAATTGCCTGAGGAATTCTTAAATTTGCTCCCTGTACTTCTTTCAAACAGTAAGGAGATGATGGACCCCATTTTAACAATCCCAGCTGATATCCCTGAATCTCTTTGGGCAATATCATCTTCTGATGTTGGCATCCTTAAGTCAGCTGTTCCTATTCAAATTAGGACAAAATCTGTCCCGCCTCCTTCCATTCCTCAGTACCCTCTTTCAAAGGAAGCAATTGAGGGAATTACCTATGATAAATTCGTTAAATGAACAAGGCATAGTAGTTCCATGCGAATCTGAATATAATACACCCATCCTACCCATTAAAAAGAAAAAAAAGAAAAAAACTTAGGCCCCAAAGGAAAACCTGTCTATAGATTCATCCAGGACTTAAGGGCTATAAATAATCACATCATGAAAAGACATCCTGTGATTTCAAACATAAATTCATTTCTAATATTCCTAGCACAGCTTTTTTTTTTTTTTTTACTGTAGTAGATTTGTGCTCTGCACTCTTTTCTATACCGATTCATGAGAATTCCAGGCTATATACTTGCTTTCCCCTAGAAAGGTTCCCATTCACCTGGGCTCATTTGCCCCAAGTGTTTGTGGACAGCCCTACATTGTTCTCACAGTTTTTGAGTGTACTATTAAATTTGAGCATAGCAGTTTAATTTAATATATGGATGTTTTGCTAATAGCCTCACCAAATGCCCCAGTGTGCCAAGAGGATAGCAAACATCTCCTTATAGAGCTGCATAACAGAGGCCACAAGGTCTCAAAGGAAATAGCTTAGTGGCATCTCTCCAAAGTGAAATATTTAGGGTTCATTTTAACTGCTGGTTCCCATTCTATCTCGTTCTCCTAAGCGCACTGAAGATATTCAAAAACTGAGTGCACTCTCCGCTAAGAAACAATTGAGGGCAATTCCAGGTGCAACAGGGTTTTGTAGGCAGTGGATCCCTTGCTATAGGGAAGTCACTATGATCCTTATATAACTCAAAAAAATTCAGTACCCGAACTGCTAAAATTAGAGGCGGAACACTTGTCAACTCTTTCACAATTGAAACAGGCTATCTTGTCTGCCCCTGCTCTAGGCATCCCAAATGACAACAAACCATTTACTTTGTATATACAGCAATGGAGAGGGGTAGCTTCAGGTGTTTTAACTCAAACTTTGGGACTTGCTTAGCATCCAATTGCTTATTATTTGGCCCAGCTGGACCCAGTAGCTTCAGAAGCACCACGATGTCTTAGAGGCATAGCTTCCTCAGCCTTACTAGTGACTAAATCTACTGATTTAGACTTGGGATGCCTTTTAACTATAATGTGCCCACATGAAGTCAAAGAATTGTTACTGAGACAGAACACAAACATTTTCTGATCAGAGAATTACAAGGTATGATGTAACCTTGTTCAATAATGAAAATATCACATTAAAACACTGCAATTCTAAATCCTGCAACCTTGCTTTCTGATTTACCAGTTTCAGGAATTGTGAATGTTTTATGTCCATGGCTAAAAAAAACCTCAAAATGATTTACTGAACACTCCTTTAAACAGTACAGACCTAGTATTATTTATCCTTTATGAAGGATGCTATACACTATACTGGAGCTTTGTAGTCACAGAATTTGCCACTCTATGGTCAGCTTCACTGCCCTAACATATAAGCACTCAAGGTGCAGAATCAATAGCTCTAAAACATACCTGTATAATTGCCAAAGATAAGAAGGCAAAAATTTACACAGACTCTAGATATGCCTTCATAATATGTCATGCAGTGGGTATGCTTTGGCTTCAAAGGGGATTTTTCACATCAGTTGGAAAATGTATAGCTAATGCAGAAATTATTGAAGTTCTTTCCCTCTGGCTCCCAAAGCGCTAGCTGTAGTTCATTGCTCTGCCCATACACATGGCACTGACCCTGTCTCCTGGGGGAATGACTGAGCAGATACCACTGCAAAGCTAGTGGTCTTAGAAGGGCCTGAGTTAATTTTGACATTGACAACTACTGAAGACTTAAATCTATCCCTTTCTTATAGTGAAAAGGAAGTGAAAAAATGGAAGCAGGGGGCAGCTGGATGGCTCAATAGATTCAAAGTCAGGCCCAGAGATGTGAGGTCATGTGTTCAAATGTGGCCTCAGACACTTCCTAGCTGTGTAACCCTGGGCAAGTCACTTAACCCCCATTGCCTAGCCCTTACTGCTCTCTTGCCTTGGAACCAAGTACTGATTCCAAGACAGAAGGTAAGGTTTAAAAAAAAAAGAAAAGAAAAATAGAAGCAAAAATTTAAGGCCAAACAGATAAATGGAGTATGGGTATCATGTGAAGAAAAACGCCTACTTCCTAGAAGTTTTTATAATCAAATTTGCCAATCTATTCACAAAAATGGTCATTTTGTAACCTAGGGCATTACGGACTCTGTTAAAAGAGTATGGATAGGGGGCAGCTGGGTAGCTCAGTGGATTGAGAGCCAGGCCTAGAGACAGGAGGTCCTAGGTTCAAATCCGGCCTCAGACACTTCCCAGCTGTGTGACCCTGGGCAAGTCACTTGACCCCCATTGCCTACCCTTACCAATCTTCCACCTATAAGTCAATACACAGAAGTTAAGGGCTTAAAATTAAAAAAAAAAAAAAGAGTATGGATAGCCCCTGGCATAACTACTGTAGCCTCTAAACTGTTTATAGCTTGCCCTACCTGCCAAGCATTTAATTAGTACACCTTTCGTGGCAAAGCTTTTGGTGCATCCTCTGGCTTACACAACTTTTGAACACCTGAAACTGACTTCATTGCTATGCCAAAATCTGGACAGTACAAATTTTGTCTGGTCATAGTAGATCAGCTGACCAGATGGCCTTAAGTATTTCCTACTGCTTGGGCCATAGCAGCTTTTGTTGCCAAAGTTCTTTTAAAAGAAACTATTCCTTCCTTTGGCCTGCCAGCATGCATTGATTCGAATAGAGGAACTCATTTTACCAATTCAATCTTTTCTCAGATTTATTCATTTTGGGGGATAACTCCTAAATTTCATGTACCATACCATCCCCAGAGCTCAGGCCAAGTTGAAAGAATGAATAAAGAACTTAAAACTATGATTGCAAAACTGTGCACTATGACTCATTTAAAATGGCCTGAAATTCTCTCTCGCCCTATTTTATGTTAGAAGCAGGCCTAGAGAAGATCTACACATTTCACCATTTGAGATGCTTTTTGGACATCCTCCTATACAGGTTAAGCCTTTCTCTCCCACATATACATCATTACTAGAGGGAGATGTTTCTCTTGCCTCATATATATGGGACTTGCAAACCAAATTGCGAAAACTCCATGAATCTGGAGCTGCTGTACAAGCAGGTACTATAGACTTCTCACTCCATGACTTGCACCCCAGTAACAAAATTTACATAAAGAACTTCTGGAGTACTGGAGCAACTCAGCCTGCCTATGACAGTCCATTCCAAGTCCTGTTAACCTTGGTTGCTTTGAGATTTAATTTTGTTATTAAGTATCTCTCTCTCTCTCTCTCTCTCTCTCTCTCT
>NC_058131.1:442271898-442319784 GCF_016433145.1 Gracilinanus agilis
CATATATATATATATATATATACGTACATATACACATACATATATAGCAACATATATAGCAATATATATATATTGCTGTTACTCTATATCATTTTCAACTACTATATTTTTGCTGTTGGATATACGTTCTGTTGCACTGTCTTTATTTGTACCATCCTATATTTGAACCTGAGAGAATACCTTCATAAAAGTCCATAAATTAGTTGGACAAAACTTGTATTAGTAACCTTTAGATAAGTTGATGTGCTTATTGTAAATTTTGAGAATTTTGGTATGTTCCTTGAATGTGCATTGCTTATTGTACTACTAAATACAGGTTTATAAAACGGGTTTTAAGTTTAAAATGTCCATTAGTCCCAAATGTGAATGCATACCCAAAAGCTTTAGACTATGGAAACCTGCCACTGGTTGTTTAAATATTATGGGACTTTGCTTCATGAGTGTGTCTGATTCCAGGAGAAGGGATCACAAAGGAGCACAGACTTAACCTGCATAGTGTCAAATGAGCACACAGGTCAAAAAGACAAACCAATCCTAGTAGGACTGATAAGATTCTGCACCAATACAAGAGGACTTGAACCTTGTGTGAGACTCAAGGTTGTGACTGTTAGACATATGTTAAATGCAGGACTCCTTTTATCACACTTCCTATCAAGTACCTAATATTGGCTGTTCTGGCTCCCCTATCCCTGTGAGAAAAGGAAAAATCAGATCGGAGAATGCTATTTCCCATCTTCTTCAAAAGGCTAGTTCCTTTTCTAACTTTCATTCTGTGGCAATTTACTGTAGTACTGGCTGCTGAGTGGGTAAAGTGCATGATTGCTATTACAGGCTTATTGGACATAAATCATTTTAATTGGGGCCTGGTTCAAGGACCTATTATAATTTTATTTTTCCTTACTTTTTCCTTACTATTTTAGCCTGTGTTAATATTTAATATTGTTACCTTGATATTCATTAGGGATCGTGGTATATAGTTTTTTCTTTTTGGTTTGCTTCTGCCTTGTTTAGATATTGAGAATATTTAACAAAAGTCTGGTAGGATCTCTTCCCATTAAAAAAATAATTTTGTAGTTTTTTTCAGTTTATTACACAAATGTATACATTTATAATTATATATTATATGTACATTAATATATAATTATATAATATTAAATTTATACACTGGTATAAAGTGAAACAGCAGACCCCAGATGGTTTTGTTATAAAAGCTATGTGTGATGTTTTTAAACTTGTACAAAAGGAATTTTTTTCTATTTGCTACAAATAAATTCTCACATGCTTCAGTGAGCACTTAAAAACCATAAGCTTCACCTGGTCATCATCCTTAGCCCATCCAAGTTTGATAAAGACTTGGCAAATACTAGTCACCCTGTAGCTTAATTATTTCTCCATATTTCAGATGCTTAATTATAGTACCATTGCAGGCAAATTTCTTCTTGAAAACCTTCACTAATTTCTTTTTATTTGAATCATTAAGATAGTCCAAAAAGTAGGAAGTATCTTCTTCCCGTTTATCTGTTGAATTATTTGTACTAGTAAAGATATTTTTTTTAAATGGAGGTTTTAGATAGTAGATAAATGACATGGTTTCTTTTCCTCAGTGAAAATAAACAGAAGGTGATGGTAGTTAAACAAGTGTCAGAAAGTGGAGCCCTTCTGCTATTTTTTTTGCAAAGTATTTAGACTAGTATTGGGATTTTTTATGATTATTTGATAAAATTTACTTATAAAACACATCTGGTACTGCACATTTTTTCTCTGGTAGTTCATCTGAGGTGTGTTCAAATTATGTTTCTGAAACTGGGCTATTTAAATACTTTGTATTTACCCTTCATTAATCTAATTTTTAGGTAATCATCTATTTCATTTCAACAGTTGATTTTGTTGGTATATAATGTGTCATTTGAAATTATTGTAAGCCCTGGGAGACTACAACTCCTAGGACTCCCTTCTACAACTTCCCCTGACAACTCCCACTTCCTTTGTGGGAGGTGTCAGAGAAAGTATTAAGGAGAGAGTTTGGCGCCTTTTCTCTCTCTGTACCCTGGAGCTCTCTCTATCCTGGAGGGTCTGCTCTCTGATCCTGAGCACTCTCTCTTGGTGCCTTTTCCCCTTTCTAACTACCTCCTAGTTTTTTCTAGACCTTCCCTTTTCTAATTAAAATAAAACCTAGCTATTCTAAACCCTAAAGCTGCTCTCTGATCTTTTATTTGAGCCCCTAAAGGGATCTGGTCAATTTCCCCATGCCGGGGCTGGGGACACTACCTTCCTTTCCCTTCCTCTACCTTTCTCTTTCCTTTCTCCCATCAAACCTTCCTTCTACCTACCTTCCTCTCTACCACCCTCACAATAATCAGACAAAATATTTTCTAATAGGGGCAGCTGGGTAGCTCAGTGGAGTGAGAGTCAGGGCTAGAGACAGGAGGTCCCAGGTTCAAACTCGGCCTCAGCCACTTCCCAGCTGTGTGACCCTGGGCAAGTCACTTGACCCCCATTGCCCACCCTTACCAATCTTCCACCTATGAGACAATACACCGAAGTACAAGGGTTTAAAAAAATTTTTTCTAATAATTTCCTTTATTGTGAATTTTCCTTTTCTTTTTGAAACTGGTCATTTGGTTTTCTACTCTTAAATTAGTTTTGCTATTGAATTTACTTTCCCCATCATCTAACCCCCAAAACAAACCAAAACCCAGTTTTCTCTCTCATTTCAATAGTTTTTTACCTTGTTCTTGATTATATCCTCTTGGATTTCTCAAAATTTTTGTTTTAGTGCTTTTTTTTAAAAAAAAGTTTATTTAATTAATTAATTTAGAATGCTTTCCCATAGTTACATGAATCATGTCCTTTCCCTTTCCTCCTTCCACCCCACCCCCTCCTGTAGCCAACAAGCAATTCCACTGGGTTTTACATGTGTCATTGATCAAGACCTATTTCCATATTATTATTTGCACTAGGGTGATCATTTAGACTATATCCCCAATCATATACCCATTGACCCATGTGATCAAGCAGTTGTTTTTCTTCTGTGTTTCTACTCCCACAGTTCTTTCTCTGGATGTGGATAGCGTTCTTTCTCATAAGTCCCTCAGAATTGTCCTGGATCATTGCATTGCTGCTTGTAAAGAAGTCTATTATATTTGATTGTGCCACAGTGTATCTGTCTCTGTGTATAATGTTCTCCTGGTTCTGTTCCTTTCACTTGGCATCAATTCCTGGAGATCATTCCAGTTCACATGGAATTCCTCCAGTTCATTATTCCTTTTAGCACAATAGTTTTCCATCACCAACAGTTCAGCCATTTCCGAACTGAAGGGCATTCCTTCATTTTTCCAATTTTTTGCCACTACAAAGAGCATGGCTATAAATATTTTTGTATAAGTCT
Organism: Gracilinanus agilis; assembly: GCF_016433145.1. Taxonomy (NCBI): domain Eukaryota; kingdom Metazoa; phylum Chordata; class Mammalia; order Didelphimorphia; family Didelphidae; genus Gracilinanus; species Gracilinanus agilis. The sequence continues at coordinate 442,275,287 of NC_058131.1, forward strand.
TTTTCCTTATTATTTCTTTGGAGTATAAACCCAGCAGTGGTATGGCTGGATCAAAGGGCAGGCAGTCTTTTAATACCCTTTGTGCATAGTTCCAAATTACCTTCCAGAATGGTTGGATCAATTCACAACTCCACCAGTAATGCCCAATTCTGCCACATCCCCTCGAACATTAATTTCTTTTGCTGTCATATGTGAAAGAGAATTCTTTATTGTCTATTCCTGAGCTAACACTAACTTAAGTATAAGCTTAAACTAGGTGGAAGAGCTAGCAAAGCACTTAGTGAATTCACATCTGACTTAGTGCTAGGTGAGAAGCCAGCAAGATACTTGGAGAACTCCACCTTTTTTTCTAACTCAGTCAGAAACTTGTGAATTCTTTTAAGAGTTCACACCCTCAGAAACTGTTCAATCAGGAAACTGTGAACCCTTTTCATGAAAAATTGACCTTCAGAAGGTGCAAAGTTGATCTCACAGACACTTCCCCCTGGGCAGTGCTAGATAATTTGTAAACTGTGATTGGGGGAAGGGGAGAGGAGACAAGAAGTCACCATAAAACAAGCCCTAAACTCAGTCTGGGGAGATGGTCTTGGAGAAGATTGTCTGAAGGTATTGTCTTCTGGGGTTAGCCTTCTAACTGCAGAGAGTCTTTGCCTTCAACTTGACCCTGGAGGAGCTCCAGCTGAGGACTGTGGCTGAGTGAAAAAGGCTGACCTCTTTTCCCTGACTTGTTCTGGAGGTACTAGACTCCAGAGAGGTCCCTCATCTTGGAGGAAGCCTTGTGGCTAAAATCCTTGTTTAATTTACATCTGGGCTCCCTTTGCTGGGATCTCTTAAGCCCTGCCTGGTTTGGACTAGGCTGGAATAAATATCTACTCTCTTTGATTTTCTTACTTTCACTCTTTCTCCTTTTATAAATGAAGTACCATAAAAAAATCATTTGGAATTGAGTAATAATTCCTGGTGACCACACTTATATAAATTTAGTCCAACCCTTTTATTTTTAAGCCCTTACACATACTAGCCAATCTACTAAGTGTGAGGTGGTACCTCAGAGTTGTTTTGATTTGCATTTCTCTGTGTTTTGGTGTTTCAATGGGCTTTCTGATGTTGCTTTGCCTGTTCTGATTATCCCCCTAATAATTCCATCATATAACTTTCATATGAGATAGAATGGAATTTTATAAATCAAATGAACTGCCTTGTTGCCTCTGCTTGACTCTTATCTTCTAATTTCCCAGTGAATTGTATGGTGAGTGCCCTAAAGCTTTCTGAACTCTATATATACTGGCTTAATCCTACTTTTCCAGTGCTATTACATATTACCCCCCTTCACATACTGATCTAGTCCAGTGGGCCTTCTTACTATTTCTCAAAAATAGCACTCAATTTCCATATCTTTGAACAGGCATGAGGCCTTTCTTTCTCCTCACTTCCACCCCTAAAAATCTCAAGTTCCTGTAAAGACTCAGCTCAAGTTTTATTATTTTATATGCAGACTTTTTTGTCTATTTGTACTTTGTATCTGGTTTGTACATGTATATACATCTCCTATATAGGTATATCCCTATGCCCATCTCCCTTAATGCTGGAGCCGATCTCCCTTAATACTGGTGACTTTATTCTGTTGTTTCTGATTTATCCTGTATATATTTTGTCTGCTTATAGTTGTATATTGTCTCCATTAGACTGTGAGCTCTTTGAGACTAGGGACTATCTTTTGGTTTGCTTTTTATCTTCAAGTTTAGTATGGTGCATAGTAAATGCTTAATAAATGTTTATTGACTGAATGTAGATATGTGCGTAGGCATGTACATTTGTGTATACACACATAACATACTCCTGTGTGTATGTCCATACAACATAAGTGTATATGTACATATATGTATGAACAGCTAGGTCACACTCAGTAGATACAGGGCCTGGTCTGAAGTCAAGAACATTCTTCCTTCTGAATTCAAATCTGGCTTCTGACACTAGCTGTGTGACCTTGGGTAAGTAAGTTAAATTCTGTTTGCTTCAGTTTCCTATCTGTAAAATAAGCTGGAGAAGAAAATGGAACACCGCTCTAAGATCTTTGCTAAGAAAATTCCAAATGAGATAACAGAGTCGGACATGACTGAAAAACAACTAAACAACAACAAAAAAGAGTAAAATTATACTGATATATGCTTACACATATAACCATTTATGTAATGCATCTAAATATATATATGTTATAATGTTATAAATGTTATAAAGAAATAACATTCATACACTTGCATCTAATATTTAATACTTATGCCTACACATACACATGGACCTATACCTACAACCATTCTTCTACCCAACTATACATATACCTAAACTCACACACATGTACCCAAAATATATGTACATGTAGTTATGTACACATATACACATACCGTATAAAGCTAACTACGCAAGGTGTTTTCTAGAATATGTTACCGGAGAGCAGAGATTTTCATTTTTGTCATTGTCTCATTAAAACCTAAGTGTCTGATATAAACTAGACATTTCATAAATACTTTTTGATTAAGTAACCTAAATCTGTAATATGAGGTTCATTTGTGTTCAGTGGGAGAGCCCCCTTGCTCGTCCTGCTCTGACTCCTGTCCTTCTGAAGCACCTTTTAAAGATCAATTTGGAAGGATATTAAGAGCAGTTTTAGGACTTTGCTTCTACTACGCTGCCATCTTGGCTTGCGCCCCACTCCTCCCCCATAAGGTTCATTTGAGGGAACCGGGAAAGTTTATCAGGGTAAAAAAAAAGACTCAGAGAACAGGATAACTCTCTAAGTATTAGAGACCTGTTCTGTTTGACCCTAGACCCAGAATCTAAAATTGTTTCTGTAAAAACTTCCTACCAATTATAGTTGTCTAAAAGTATAAAGTGCTGCCTAGAGAGGAGTGGGTAGATTCTTCATCTTCAGAGGCCTTTAGGATTAGGTTTTTCAAATACGTTAGACAATTTTGTTCAGTTATAGCTTGGGCTAGATGGAAGACGCGTTTCCTTCCAACTCTCAGGTTCTGTTTTACATTCCTCACAAGCTACATTTTTTTAACCTGCTGTTTCTCATTCAGTACATTCAATACTCCATCTCTTTTCCTTTGCATAGTTTTGTCTACATGACTGGAACATTCTCCCAATTTAACTCTGCCTTTAAAATCATGGATCATAGAATCACAAATGTAAAATTGCTGGGGGACCCTTTCATGTTATAGATGAGGAAACTAAGACCTAAAGAGGTTATAAGACTTGCTCAAGGTCTCTAACAAGCATTAGAATAAGGATTTGAACTTGGGTCCTCTGACACCAGAGTATGTGCTCTTTCCACTAAACCAGTGATGGGCAACCTTTTGAGCTTAGTGTGTCAAAATTCGCCAAAAAACCGAGCATAACTAGGTGGTGTGTCACTTCAAGAAAAAAACCATGATATTTATAGTTTAAATAACAAAAACGTATAATTGTAATATATAACTGTATTTAATAAGCCAAAATAGGTAAATTAATATAGAATTGTCATCTATAGTGCAGAATGTCTACACTACACTACAGCAAATGTTTCATCCTGGGCATGTGGCCCCATACTTCTCTGTATGCGGCCACATGTAGCCGCGTGTCATCAAAAATGGCTACACATGTTAGTGCTGACATGTGTGTCATAGATTTGCCATCACTGCACTAAACCATGGTTCTTTTCCCTGGTTTTCTTTAGACCTAGCTCAGGAGCCACCTGCTATATAAAGGCTTTACTGATGTGCCCAACTATCAGTGTTAGTTATAGCTCTCTTAAAATTACTTTGTATATATTTGTCTGTGTACATGCCAAATGTGAGCTCCTTGAAGACAGGGACAGTTTCATTTTTTTTCCTTTGTATTTTCACTGAGTCATAACAGATACAATATACCCAGTACTTTAGAGTAGGTACTTAATAAATGCTTGTTGACTTGCACTAAATTGAGTTGCATAAAAAAGAAAATTAGAATCTGGATTTTAAAAAAAAGGAAAGAATTATTTGCATGAACTAATTTTTTTCCTCTAAAAATTGTAGAATATGACTGTCATTTTTAAAAAGTGAAACTACTGTTTCATTAGGATAGGGAGGTCCTAGTCAGGAACATCCTCTACCTGCAGATTGGCATCTCTTAAAATGTTAAAGTTTTAAAGAATTGACCAAAATGAACAGGATTTCCAAATGTTTTAGGCAGAAAGCTGTTTATCTGTCAATCAAAAATATTTTTTTTTTTGGATTTTACAATCCACTACAATTCAAATGAATAGATCAGATTTGAAGCTAAGAAAGAGTCCATAAGCAAAAAAGATTAAAATTAAAAATCCATTGAATTATAGGGATTGTATATCAAGAAAAAATTTACATTACTGTAATAAACAACTTTACTAGTTATGTTTTTATAAAAACCTATTTTTCAATCAAAAGAAATATCAATATAAACTTCCTAGAATGCTTTATCTTGTCGTATTCTTTTAAAAAAAAACAAACACAAAAACAAAAACAAAAAACAAAAAACTTTACCTTCCATCTTAGAGCTAGTATGTATTCATTCCAAGAAAGAAGAGCAGTAAGGGCTGCCCAACTTTTTAAAGAGGGGGCCAAAGGAAAGGAAATGCTCATCTGTCAGTCTGTTTCTAAGGAGACTCTTTCAAAGTTTCATTGTATTGTATCCTACTCATGGTATTTATCAGATTAGGAATAATGTCCCACTGCTGGATAGAACATTTCAGGGGGCCCGCATCTGGCCTGTAAGCCATCATTTGCCCATCACTGGGCTAGGCAATAAGGATTAAGTAACATGCCCAGGGTCACACATTTAGAAAATGTACAAGGCCAGATTTAAACCCAAAACCTCCCATCTCTAAGCCTGGTTCTCAACCCACTGAGCCACCTAGTTGCTCTCAAGTAATATTCTATTAAATAAGTCTATTAAAAGACAATATATAAGTAGATAAAGATAACCAAAGTGAAACAAAGTGGCCTTCTCCTTCTTAATTGTCTAATTCCAAAGAACAGGTAGAAAAAGGAAAGAGATAGAGGTAAATGTGATTTGTTTGGATTTATTATTTAAAATGGCAGCTAAGTGGCACAGTGGATAGAATATATGAAATCAGGAATACCTGAGTTCAAATCTTGCCTTAGATACTTACTTGCTGTGTGATCCTGGGCAAGTCACTTAACCTTATTTGCCTTAGTTTCCTCATCTATAAAACGCTGGGGAAGGTAATAGTAAACCAATCTTGTATCTTTGCCAAGAAAACTTGAAACAGGGTCATGAAGAATTGAACACTATTGAACAAAATTGTTAAAAATATGAAATTGAGGGTGGGAACATTGAATTTAAATATAGAGTAAAATTGGGCAGTGAATCCTCAATGAATTTATAACCACTATTCCTACTATCTATTACTGCAAATAACTAAAAATAATCTATGGCTATCGAGATCAATGTGTTATCAACTAGATTTTATATAATTTTATTATATATTATAAAGAAAAAAATTTAATCAAGAGTTTACTATAATCTTAGCATCATTACTAAAAACAAAATGAAAGACAAGCAATTATTAGGCCTTCAAGTTTGTGGGTGACACCTTTCTAAACACACTTCAAAGGCAAACTTTATTCTTTTCTTAAGCTAAAAGGTTTGCCAGAACTCTCAGGCTACCTACCAAGTCTAGCAGGGTAATATCAACAATTACTAGATTATGAACTTAAGCCATAAATTTTGCACATATACAATATGATTCCATAATATTACCAAATGGATAAAAACAGTATCCTTATAAATTGACAAAATTTTCTATCATAAATCTGGCAGATGCAGGCAAACAGTAATACATTATTTATTAATTTCTGGTGTTAGGTTTACTTACATTTATGATGATATTCAGAGATTTATCATTAGGTAGAAAAATACAAACACTCCTGCGGTCTTGCATGACTCTGTTATTATGAAAGTTCAATCTGTTCATTGTATTCTGGGCTTACTATATTGGCTTAGTCTTGTGCTCTGAGACCTTGTAGATTCCACAGGTTCAGAGCACTCAAGAAACCAAATATTATTCTTCATCACACACTTCACAAGACAGGAAAGATGGCATCTATCTCCATAAGCATCATAGCTGAAAAAAAAAATGAAGATACTAGTATAATACAAAGCTTATTCAGACATTGGGGGGAAGGAAAGAACTTAAACCACAGTATCAATATTGTTGACTTTTCATATCACATGCTAAGAAGCCAGATTTCATGTTTTAATAATGCAGAAATTGAATTTTAATTATCTCATACTCATAAGAACCTACTATGTACAAACCACTCTGGTAAATTAAAAAAAAGTATAAGATGGTGCCTTTCTTCAAGAACTTAAAATTTAGCTGAGTGGTGCAAACAAGAGAGATTTTTTTAGGCAGAAAAGGTAAGATGTGAATTACACTTTGAAGCATGAGTAAGAATTAAGAGTGAAAGTAAAAGAGAAGGTATTCTGGGCAAAGTGAACAGTATAAAAACATGTATAGAAGAATACACAAGGTATTGTTAAAAACGTACATGCTTAGCCATCTTTTGGCAACATTAGAATTAACAGTTAACAGGTTATTATTAACAGATAACAGGTTATCTTTTAGTCATTTGGAAATAGGAGGCGGAAATAATCCCTTTCCCTTCTTGATTCCAATCAGAGGTGAGCCCCCAAAAATCATGTTGATTTGATTGAAGCAGGTTTGTGATCTTTGTGAAGAAACAGGGTATGGTATCCTTGATTCAAAGCTGATACGAGATAGCATTAGGGTCACATTATCAGCAAAATGGCAGAATAGTGATTTTCCAAAACTATTCAAAATAATCTCAAGAAGAAAATAGTTTCACAACTAGAATAAAGCTAAGCCCACAAGATAAGAAAATTGAAACAACAACAAAAAAAACCCAAAACAAAATCAAACCTCATGAAATAACACTGGACAACTGGGGTTCCCACTCTGTGTTCCCACCCCAAGCCTTTAATCACTTTGCCAGACACAGCCAACACAAGAAACCTGGGCAGATTGTGCTTCAGATCAGAGGGACTCCTTCTTGAGAAACCTCTAAGACATGGCCTCAATCTGAAATCATTCTACTCTTCAGAAGAGGAAGAAAACATTGACTCAGTTTATGCCTGTGGAGGAAAAGAAATGTAATCCATGTAAGTTTAGGAAAACAAAGGAAAACTATAGGGTTTTCCAGCTTTGAGGGAAAAGGAATTAGAACTCTAATTGGTATCAGTCTCTCTCCAAAGAATTTATTCTGAAAAAGAAACAACCTTCCCTCACACCCCTTACTGAGAAGACTGAGAGGATAAGACAGGGTCTTATGATTTGATATATAGAATGACTTCCATCTGTCCAAACCCACAGAAGGGAGGCGGGGAGGGCTATGACATTTACAGTCTTGAGTGCATGATTTTCTGTATTATGTACTCCTAAAGACTCACATGATCAGGAAAAACCCATGACTATCATGGGATTCCCAGTTTAGGGCAAAAAAGAAACTTTTGAAACTCACTGTTCCTTATTCCTTCAAGTTATCTTACAGTTTGGCTTTCTTCCCAGGGTATAGATACACTCTTCTCAAGGCTTTTGAAAATAAGTCAGGAAAACTAAAAATGTTTATGTGGTGGCAGTGGGGGAGTAGTTTTAGTCTAAGGAATAGTAAAATAAGGGGTCTTGAAAACTGGGGTTACAACAATCCAAATATTACTCTGAGAATTACACACTGAATCTCATCCTATACATTTCATAAAGAAATATTTCTAAGATAGCGATATAGCAGAACAAGGCCCATCTAAAACCAAATTTAAAAATCAAGTCAAATCAAATTCAGTTAATACATGAAGTTGGCAAAGATGACAAAAAGAGAAGTTTATAATTGTTGGAAGAGCTTCAGGAGGAGAGTAGTGAAACACTACTGGGAGAACTATAAAGTTTCAAACATTCTGGAAAGCAATTTGGAAATATACCCCAAAAGCTACTAAATCAGGCATCCTTATTGATCCAATATTACCATTACAAGGCTTATACCACAAAGCAACAAACTAAATGTGTGCTAAAATATTTATAACAACTTTTTTCCTTTTTTTTTTAAATTTTTTTCTATTGATAAAGAAGTTTTTTCCATGGTTACATAATTCATGTTCTTTCCCTCTCCTCCTTCCATAGCCAACACATAATTCCCCTGGGTTTTATATGTGTCATTGATTAAGACCTATTTCCATATTATTGATATTTGCACTAGGTTGATCCTAAGTTTAGAGTCTACATCCCCAATCATATCCCCATTGACAACTGTTATAGGCAAATTTATAAGGTAAGCTATAAAGATAGGCAAAATAGATATGTAGCAATGCACAGGCAGCAGGAGGCAAGATCTTGGCTGAGTGACATGGACATTCTGTATAGAATACAGCAGGAGTTGGAGAAGGTGGTTGAGTAGTGAACTGTCAAGAGCTAAAGTAAAGAGCTTGGCAGCTGGGATCCTGTTAGCTGTCTGTATCCTGAAACTTTGGAGACCTTGGGTGTAAACATCAAACAAGTGCCTAGATTGAGGAAAGGACAAGTCACTGTAATTGGGTGGACCAATTACAACGTGCCTTTAATCTTAGTTTATAGATTTACTAGCTGACCAAAGATTTGTTCCAGTACCTGTAACATCAAGGATTCAGCTTGGAGGAGTATCTCCTGTGGAGAGAGAAACCCCCTTGTATCTAAAGTCCTTGGCAGCCACTCCTGTTCTAGCCAGACTGTCTGTCTGCGCTAGAGTCAGAGAGAAGCCAGCCATTCTAACTGACAGTTGGCTGTGCCCCCTTTATTAGTTTAGTCAAACTCTCTCCCACCTTCCTTCCCTTCACTTTATTAAATTGTTTATATAACTTTGTTTATTTCCTTCTCCACAACCAACAAGGACCCACTATTGTGCAGTTTAACCCCTGGCTAGAGTTAGAGGGACAGTTAGTCTCAACTGCTACTCTCTCACTCCTGTCACCACTCATTCCCAAGCTCTGTCTTTTTTTTGTGGGAGTGGGAGTGATTCCCTTGTGTTATTTGTGTCCTGGCAGTTAACCAACTCACCCCATCATTCCTCCTCCCTCTACTAGTCCCCAGTGTTATATTTACCTGCTACACGCATGTGATCAAGCAGTTGTTTTTCTTCTGTTTATAACAACTTTTTGTTGTATCACAGAATTAGAAAAATGGGTACTCATAAATTATCCTTTTCCTGTTTTGACTCTAAGGTAAACCAGTTTGACTCTAGTTGAAGAAGACTTCAGTCTTCTTTTCTAGAGTCCCTTGCCCCATCATCCTATTACTGATATTGCCTAGCCATGCCTCAAACCTATACTACTCACAATACCCACTGTATTCTACCCTGTTCTTGTGTAGCTAATGAAGATGGAGGAAAATCACAAAACCAAGTTCACTACAAATTTGTTACAAATCTCAACTGGACCACCACTACACCAAAGCAATCTACACCTTCTTAATCAATGAACTATTCCTCTTATCATTAGCTTTTCCAAAACTACCATAGCTCTCACTCCCCCTACTCTCTGAGCCAAAAAACTTTCCTTATATTTCAGTGAAAAAAACTGAGGCTATTCTCTAGGACAGTGAAGGTGAACCTTTCAGAGAAGAGTGTTGGGCCCTGCCTCCTCCAGATCAAGTGCTGAGTCTGTGCTCCCCCAGAGGCCGAGTGCCATATGTCTGCCCCCCACCAAGTGCCAGGCACCCCACCACCACCGTACAGGGGAGGGAGAAAGCACTTCCACTGGGCTGCTCAGCGGAGGGGTGGGTGAAGTGAGGAATGTCCTCAGCAAGTGTAGAGAGGGGGAGGGGAGCAGCCCAATGACTCCACTCCCCTCCAGCTCTGCCACCTGTGAACTGCCCACCTTACCCTCTGGGTGCTCCCATTGGGCTGCTGGGAAAAGGCACAAGTGATGGAAAAAAATGTCATGAGGCACAGTGGAGAGGGGGAAGGGAACAGCTCCACCCAAATCCCTCTGCCTTTGGCAGTTCTGTGTGCCATCTTTGGCACCCATGTCATAGGTTCACCATCACTACTCTAAAGGCTCTCTCTTCATCACATAACCCAGAAGTCTTCTGCCACTACCTCTCTCATATGAAGAAGTGGCTTTTCTAAGTGCATAAGTAATCCTATATTCTACAACAGACTGCCCCTTCTATAATCTATTTCCTTACTAATCTTCAATCTCTTCTCATCTATTGGCTGTTTTCCTATTTACCATATACACACTCATATGGTTAAAATCTTTGAGGTCATCTATAAAAGGCCCTTTCAGTTACTTTCCTCACTCTAATTCTTCATTTGGAATCTACAATTTCATAATTTGGTTCAAACTATTCCCTCCAAAGTTACCAATGATCTTGTAAATTGTCCAATCTGATGATCTTTTCTCAATCTTCATCCTTCTTGATTTCTCTACAGCCTTTAACACCCTCTTTTTTTACTCTCTTTAGGTTTTCATGACACTTTCTCCTGGTTCTCCTCTTACCTATTCACCTAGATATCCCATAATAATTTAAACTCACCAGTACAAAATCGGACTCATTTCCTATTCCTCCAAAACCTCTCTTTTTCCTTTTTTATTATTGTAAAAGATACCTACCATCCTTCCAGTCACCCATGCTCATAACCTAGGTAATTCTCAATTTCTCTCATTCTCCTCTATATGGAATCAGTTGCCAAGTCCTGTTTTGATTTTTGTTTTAATCTCTAACATACTCTCACTTCTTTCCTCTGACACTATCACCAACTACTCTGAAGGCCTTATATCTTATACCTAGAGTGCTGCAATAGGCTGGTAGTTGGTTTTCCTGCTTCAGAGTGTCTCCTTACTCCAGCATGCCCTTGACTTGGCTGATAAAAAAGATTTTCCTCAAAGGTCCAACCATGCTACCCATTCACACATACTTGTTCAATAAATGTCAATGGCTCTTGATTATCTCTAGCTTCAAATATTAAATTCTGTTTAGATTTTAAATCCCTTAATAACAAAAATCCTGCATATTTTTCCAGTTTTCTTACAGTTGTAAATTTGTAAAGCTTAGTAAAGCTCTACAAACTCAGCGATTCAGTTAAAATGGCTTTCTTGTACTTCACATACATAACATTTTCAACTGAGTCTATTCACTGGCTGTCCCCCTATGCCTGCCACACACTATTTCTTCTTATTTCTATCTTCTGTCTTCCCTAATTTCTTTCAAGTTTCTAACAAGCTTCTCACTTTCTGCAGGAACTCTTTTCCTGGTCCTTAAATCTGTCTTCCCTCTTGAGATCATCCTCAGTTTTATCCTATATATATCTTATGTAAAAAATAAAATTAATATGTAAAATGATAACTTTAAAAATATTATGGTTTTTGTAAGATTTATTAGTAGCCACTAGAAAATAAAGCCATGTGTCATGCTAGCTAAGGCTGTTCAAAAGCCCTGCTGTTACCAGTTCTCACCATGCTGAGTAGCAAAAGAGAAAGTAAAACTCCTGCCCCTCAGTTTTATCCCTCTGTCTACATTATTGCGTAGTAAGCCAGTGGGCTCATGGGAAATGTAGTTCAAGGATCCCAATATTTCCATAACACATTCCCCGCCTGAGAGCCAAGGTTTGTATGTCGTCTCCCCTATTAAGAGTCTTGAGGACAGGGACATCTTTGTGTGGGTCCTTTTTTTTGTATCCCCAATGCTTAGTACAATTTCTGTCATATAGTAGTAGGTAATTAATAAATGTCTGTTGACTATTAGTCAGATTAGAATCTACAAGAAAATATTAAAAATATTGTCTGCTGAATATGGAAATATATATTATAAGATAGAACATGTATCATGTATATTAAATTGCTTAGCATCTCAGGGAGTGGGGAAGTGATGAAAGGAGAGAATTTGGAAATGAAAATGTGAGGAAACAAATGTTAAAAATTGCTTCTACATGTAACCGAAAAAAACATATCATTGAGAAAAAGAATATTGTTCTCTATTATAAGGTTGGGTATATATCAGGAAAAGAGAAAAGAGATATTTGAATGCTGTGAATACTATAAATAATAAACCATAATAATACATTTTAAAAATTAAGTCAAGATTATTTCAACAGATATAAAAAAGTTTTTGACAAAATATGTTAAAAACACTAGAAAACAAAACAATACATACACTTCTTCAAAATGGTAAACTATCTAAAACTAAGAATTCTCTTTATCCTTAATGGAGAAACATTTTCCCCATTTTCTTTTAAACACTGAGTTCCAAATCCTCTTCCTCCCTATAGCTCCTCCTACACCCATTAAAAAGGCAAGCAGTAGGATAATTATATATGTGAAACCATAAACAATTTCCATATTACCACACTGCAGGGAGAAAAAAGGCAAGAAAAAATAAAGTGAAAAAAGTATGTTTCAATCTGTACTCAGAGTTCATCAGTTCTCTCTCTGGAGGTAGATAGCATTTTTTCATTGTGAAACCTTTGAATTATATCACTGTATTCATTAGTAGCTAAGACTCACAGATGATCATCATTATAATATGGCATTACAATGTTCTCCTAGTTTTACTCAATTCACTTTGCATCAGTTCATATAAGTCTTCTCAGGTTTTTCTGAAACCATCCTAGCTCATCATTTATTACAGCACAATAGTTTTGAAGCACAATCATATAATTAATAAAAATCAATTTCCAACTCTTTGTCAAAATAAAAGAGCTACTATGCATTTCTGTTATACATATTTTTTGTAGAAATAGTCCCTTTCCTTTTTCTTTGTTCTCTTTGGGATAGAGCCAAGTGGTATTGCTGGGTCAAAGGGTATGCACTTGTTTATTGTCCTTTGGGTATACTTCCAAAATGTTTTCTAGAATAGTGGGACCAGTTCACAATTCTATCAACTATGTATTACTGTACTTATTTTTACATATCTCCAGTATTTGTCATTTTTCCTTTTCCATAATAGTAGTCAATCTGATAGGTGTAAGATGATTACCTCAGAATAGTTTTTAATTTATATTTTTCTAATCAATAGTGATACAAAGCATTTTTATCTGACTCTTGATAACTTTGGTTTCTTCTTCTAAAAACTGTCTTTTCATATCATTTGACCATTTGTTATTTAGGGTATGGCACTAGAGACCTTTCTAATAAGATCAGGGATACAGCCACTATTTAATGCAGTTTTAGAAATACTACCTTTTACAAGAAATTTAAAAAGACCCTGAGAAGACAAGTTTAAGTTAAGAAGAAAGTAAATTAATAACATTCAGATAAATATTTATTGAAACAATGGCAGCATATAAAGTAAAACCTCAAAAAATCAGACCTTCTATATATTACTTTTTAAAAATAGCATGAAGTGATAAAAAAAAATCAAGTTTGAAAGAAATGCAGAATGTAAAAAGACCCAGAAGTCTACAAAGTCACAAATATGACTATAACAACAAAATACTTTTTTACAGAAATAGAGGACTTAATTAGAAATATATTAATTCTTCACATTTAAACCACTCTAACACAACAAAAATAGAGATGCTAAGTTAAAAATGTATTGTCATGCCAATAAAAGTACCAAAACAAAATCATAATGAAATTAATGTAGAGGCACAAAAGGTCAACAAAAATTTTTAAAAGCAATTTTAAAAACCAGCACCATACTACAAAGCAACAATCTTCAGAACTATTTGGTACTGGTTAAAAATTAGAAAAGTTAATCAATAAAACAGATTGGGTAAATAAGACTCAGAAGCAATCAAACACAGTAACACAAAGTTCAATAAAACCAAGGCCACAAATGATTAGAGGAAATAACTTATTTGACAAAAATTTCAAGGCAAAATAGACATCGGTTTAGCAGAAATTAGGCTTATAAAAAAACCTTACACTATCTACTACAATATACTTTAAATAATTCATATAAATACCATATGCTTTGCAGAACTGAATAAGAGAAGAACTCCATGATAAAGATGATAATGAAAAACCATGTCCACAATTTTAATCGCATAAAAAAATAGCTTTTCAAAGTTAAAATAAGAAGGGAAACTGCTGAGAAAAAGGTTGACCAAAACTTTCTCTAATAAAGCTCTACTATCCAAGATATAGAAATAATCCATAGAAACATATTAAGAATGAGTAACCAATAATTCTGCTTATTAAAAAAAATGTAAGCTATCAACAACAATATGATTAAGTGCTCCAAGACAGCAATAATGGGAGAAATGCAAATTAAAAGAATTATGAGGTTGAAATCTCTGGCAGTCTGGGTTCAGATGGCGGCAGAGTAAGGAGCAGCTGCTTGATCTCTCCTAACCAAAGCATATAGGACTCCTCAAGGGGGCATAAAAACAAATCCAGAAGAACAAAGGGACCCCACAACAGGGTGCAGCATTGAAGGAACGTGGAATCGGGACATTTCCACGCAATAAAGGGGTGAAACAGCTCTGACTAAAACGTGAGTGGAAGAAGCCCTTCCCCACCACTCCCCACACCACGTACAGTGCCAAGGCCAGTGCACAAAAATTAAAGCAGGTTTGGGGCACCCATTAAGTCATTGGCAGTTCCAGGGCCTGTTCCTGAGAGCAGCAAGACTTAGGACGCCAAGAGGCTAAAGAACGCACACAGACTTTGAATACAGACCCTGAGCTCTGGCACGGGTGAAGGCATTGACTTAGGATGCGGACAAGGATCTTGAGTGCAGGAATGGATGTCTAGTGGAGACCCTGTGCAGATGGGAGCACAGCTGGGGAAGCAGCGCCCTGAGACTACTGAAGGAGCCTCAGGCAGAGGGGCAGACCGGCGGGGGGACCACCAGGAGGCTTGACCCTGCGATCAACGAGACCTGAGACCTCAGGAGCCTACAGAGTGTAGACAGACCCTGAGTGTGAGGATAAAGCTGAGAAGGCTCTGTCTGGGCTAAACAACAATGGAAGTCAAAATCAGAAACCCCAGAAGAGAAAGATCATCAAGAAGAAATCTATAAAACTCGACAACTTTTACACAGAAAAAATCCAGACAACAGAGCAAACAGCAGAGGAGAGGAAACAAGTAATCATATCCAAACCTTCCCAAAATAATGAAAACTGGTCACAAGCTATTTAAGAGTTCAAATTTGAGATGATGAGAAAGATGGAAGGGATCTGGCAAGAAAATAAAAGTTTAAAAGGCAGAATTTTGCAATTGGAAAGAGAGGCTCAGAAATCAAATGAACTGATAAGCAAATTGAACACCAGAAATGACCAGTTTGAAAAGGAAAACCAAAAGATCATAGCCAAAAAACAAAAAATTATAACCGAAAACCAGTACCTAAAGGCTAGAATTGAGCAATTAGAAGCTAATGATCTCTCAAGACAGCAAGAACAAATAAAACAAAGTCAAAAGACTGATGAAATAGAAGGAAACATGAACTATCTCAATGAGAAAGTGACAGACCAAGAAAACCAGTCTAGAAGAGACAATCTGAGAATCATTGGTCTTCCTGAAAAAGCAGAAATTAATAGAAAGATACTAAAAGAAATTATTTAGCAAAATTGTCCTGAAGTTCTACAACAAGAGGGCAATATAGACGTTGAAAGGATCCATAGATCACCCTCTACGCTAGACCCTGAAAAGACAACCCCCAGGAATATAATAGCCAAATTCAGGAGCTTCCAAGTAAAAGGAAAAAATCTTTCAAGAAGCCAGAAAGAGACAATTCAAAAATCAAGGAGAACAATCAGGATCACACAGGATCTGGCAGCCACCACGCTAAAAGACCACAAGGCTTGGAATATGATATTCAGAAAGGCAAGAGAGCTGGGCCTTTAACCATGGATCAACTACCCATCAAAACTGACTATTGTGTAAATAGAAATTAGCTCTATCCCATTAATAGTCAAAAATCTACCCAACCCAGGCGTGCTAATGATGTCACTCCCACCTCCCTTAGTGGGGAGGGGAGACGAGTTACCCACACGTGACAATAAGTAACAAATCAAGAATAAGGGACTGCCCTTTGGGCAGTCCAAATCAATGTAGAAACTGCCATTTGTCCATTTGAATTAGAGGTGGACCACAGGAAGTGATGAAAGACACATTCTCTTTAAGTAAGTTAGTGAACTTCCTGTGAAGGGAGTTGGCGTCTGGAACTGGAAGAAGAAGCATCTCCTGAGACCACAGACAGATTACACTCTGTATTGTCACGTGGGTAAGTTAGGCTGGCTTCCTTGGCCTAGTGGGCCAATTCTAAACTCTGCCTATCCGGCTGTTGGGCCTTGCGGCTTACAGCTTCATTTATTTAGTCTTCTAACCTCCCTCTTCTCTTTATCCCTACTCACCTTCCTGATTGTAAATAAACTCCTCAACCCGATGCTGACTTGGGTCTGATTTAATTACGGAATCAACCTGAATTGTTGATTCCTGGCGGCCACATAATTTTAATATATAAATATAATAACTAAATTTTATTTCTTACATTATATACTTCCAGGGGAAAGTATGGGCATTCAACAAGATAGAAGATTTCCCAGTATTTGCACAGAAAAGACCAGGACTAAATGGAAAGTTCGATATCCAACCACAAAACTCAAGAGAAACATGAAAAGATAAATAAGAAACAGAGGGGAAAGAAAGAAAACTCATAATTTTTAAATTTGCCTCTTTAAGGGCTTCAATAAGATCTAGTTATCTGTATTCCTATGTGGAGAAATGCTATGTATAATTCTCTGTAGTGAACTCTATTCACTATTATAGTATTCACTCTCAGCAATCAGAAGAATAATTCATAGGGAGAGGACGGAATACCAAATGGTCTAAGATAATATGGGGGGGTAGGAAAGAGGAGGGTGAATAGTAGGGGACACCAAGAGAAACTTGAGTGAATAAGAAAAATAGGATATTCTATTACACACAAAGAGGGCATGGGAAGGGGAGGGGACAAATACTATTATAAGAAGGAGAGGAAGAGAGCATTAAGAGGCAATATTTAAACCTTACTCTCAGTATAATCAACCTGGAGAGGGAAGAGTAGCTATATTATCCATTGGGATATAAAACTCTATCTAACCCTACTAAGAAAGTCAGAAGGGATAAACCAAGGGGAGCAGGGGAGTGGGGGGGGGGGTCAAAAAAGGGGAAAAAGGAGAAGGAGGAGGGAATTCATTAGGCCTTTAAAAATAAAAAGAGTTGCATAATGAGGGAGGGGGTAGAAAGGGAAGTTAATCAAGGGAGGGGATAAGGGATACCAGCTCAAAGCAAACCACTGGTTTTAAAGGAAATAGTGTAAGAAATAGGAGTAGGAATAGGGGAGGATACAAAAATGTCAGCGAATGCATAACTGATAATTATCACCTGTATTCTTTAACACTGTACTAGAAACACTAGCAGTAGCAATTAGAGAAGAAAAAGAAATTGAAGGAATTAAATAGGTAATGAGGAGACTAAGCTATCACTCTTTGCAGATGCTATGATGGTCTACTTAAAAAATCCTAGAGAATCAACTAAGAAGCTTGTAAAAATAATCAACAACTTTAGCAAAGTTGCAGGATACAAAATAAATGCACATAAATCATCAGCATTTCTATACATTTCCAACACATCACAGCAGCAAGAGGTAGAAAGAGAAACACCATTTAAAATCACCCTAGACAATATAAAATACTTGGGAATGTATCTACCAAAACAAACACAGCAATTATACGAAAACAACTACAAAACACTTTCCAAACAAATAAAACTGGATCTCAACATTTGGAAAGCCATTGATTGCTCATGGGTAGGACAAGCTAACATAATAAAAATGACCATTCTCTAGCCAAATTAATTTACCTATTTAGTGCCATACCTATCAAACTACCAAAAAATTTCTTTTCTGTATTAGGTAAAACTATAACAAATTTCTTGGAATAACAAAAGATCAAGAATATCAAGGGAAATAATGAAAAAAAATGTGAAGGAAGGGGGCCTAGCAGTACCAGATATTAAACTATACTATAAAGCAGCAGTCATCAAAACAATACGGTACTGGCTAAGAGACAGAGAGGAGGAGCAGTGGAATAGACTTGGGGTAAATGACATCAGCAAGACAGTGTATGATAAACCCAAAGAGCCCAACTTTTGGGACATGAATCCACTATTTGACAAAAACTGCTGGGAAATTTGGAAAACAATATGGGAGAGATTAGGTCTAGATCAACATCTCACACCCTACACCAAGATAAATTCAGAATGGGTGAATGACTTGAATATAAAGAGGGAAACTATAAATAAGTTAAGTGATCACAGAATAGTATACTTGTCAGATCTCTGGGAAAGGAAAAATTTTAAAACCAAGCAAGAGTTAGAGAAAATTACAAAATGTAAATTTAATGGTTTTGATTATATCAAACTAAAAAGCTTTTGTACAAACAAAAACAATGTAGTCAAAAATCAGAAGGGAAACAACAAATTGGGAAGAAATCTTTATAACAAAAAATTGACAGGGGTCCAATTACTCAAATATACAAGGAGTTAAATCAATTGTATAAAAAAATCAAGCCATTCCCCAATTGATAAATGGGCAAGAGACATGAATAGGCAATTTTCAGGTAAAGAAATCAAAAGTATCAATAAGCACATGAGAAAGTGTTCTAAATCTCTAATAATTAGAGAAATGCAAATCAAAACAATGCTAAGGTATCACCTCACACCTAGCAGATTGGCTAAAATGAAAGAAGGGGAGAGTAATGAATGTTGGAGGGGATGTGGCAAAATAGGGACATTAATGCATTGCTGGTGGAGTTGTGAACTGATCCAACCATTCTGGATGGCAATTTGGAATCATGCTCAAAGGGCTATAAAAAAATGCCTGCCCTTTGATCCAACCATACCATTGTTGGGTTTGTACCCCAAAGAGATCATAAATAAACAGACTTGTACGAAAATATTTATAGCTGCGCTTTTTGTGGTGGCAAAGAACTGGAAAAGGAGGGTATGTCCTTCAATTGGGGAATGGCTGAACAAACTGTGGTATATGCTGGTGATGGAATAATAAACTAGAGGAATTCCAGGTGAACTGGAAAGACCTCCAGGAATTAATGCAGAGTGAAAGGAGCAGAGCCAGAAGAACACTGTACACAGAGACTGATATACTATGGTAAAATCGAATGCAATGGATTTCTGTACCAGCAGCAATGCAATGACACAGGACAATTCTGAGGGATTTATGGAAAAGAACGCTACCGATATTCAGAGGAAGGACTGCAGGAGAGGAAACATATAAGAAAAACAATTGCTTGAACGCATGGGTTGAGGTAGACATGATTGGGGATGTAGACTCCAAACTACCACACCAATGCAACTAACAACAATTTGGAAATAGGTCTTGATCAATGACACATGTTAAAACCAATGGAAATGTGCATCGGCCATGGGTGGGGGGAGTGCGGGGGGGTGAAGGGGAAAGTAGGAGCATGAATCATGTAACCATGTTAAAATGAATATTAATAAATGTTTTAAAAAAGAATTATGAGGTTAATACCTCATATCAATGAGATTGGTGAAGATTACAACAAAAATAGAAATTATTGTATAGGTTTGGTCATAAAAGCATAACATAATATTGTTGGATTTTTTAAGGTGGTTCAATCATTTTCAAAAATAATTTTTAAAGGGGCCAGCTGGGTAGCTCAACGGAATGAGAGTCAGCCCTAGAGACAGGAGGTCCTAGGTTCAAATCTGGCCTCAGCCACATCTTAGCTATGTGACCCTGAGCAAGTCACTTGACCCCCATTGCCTACCCTTACCACTCTTCTGCCTTGGAGCCAATATTGACTCCAAGATGGAAGGTAAGGGTTATAAAAATAATAATAATAATAATTTTTAAATACACCAAAAAATCAGCTAAATTCTGCTCCCCTTTGACCCAGAGATATCATTATTAGGCTTATACTTAACGAAATCAAAGACAGAGAAAAAAGTTCCCTATGCATAAGAATATTTATGGTAGAACTTTTCATTAGAGCAAAAGTCTAGGGAGGAGGGGAGAATTCAGCACTGTGACCTGTAATGAAATTTTGCTGTATAGAATTTTACAAATGAAGGATATGATATTCAGAAAAGTGAGTAGGAAAAGAGGAATAATTTATATAACAATAATAAATAAGGGAAATAACTCTGAAAGACCTCAAAACTGAAGCATAAACCAAATATGACTTCAAAGGGCTAAGAAGTGAGTATAGCTTCAACTCTTGGGCATAAGTGATGGACTACAGTTACTAAATCAGATATGTATTCTCAGAGAAGCCCAAAAGGTTGGCTTGTTTTGCTTTACCATAAATATTGTTTATAAAGGAGTACTTCTACTTGGTAAGGGGCAAGGACGGTGCACTTATGGGTAGCGGTACACATTGAAAAAAAGATAAATCAAGTATCTTAAAAATGCACAGCAGTTAGAGAAGGGAAGTGGATAAGTGGGTACAAGTAATTTATTATTATCTTCTTAAACTTATTTTAAAAAACCAATTATTGATTTTATATATATATACATATATACTCCCCAGAATAAAAAATATCTTCAAGAAAGATATATACATAAGAACCAAGTGTATATTGGAGGATAATTGCTGGAAGGCAATCCCTTTTCTATCTCCCTATCTCACCACAATGGTTCATTGATACCTTTTCACTTCTCCTCAAAACTCCATGACTTCCAGCTGGTCAGCCAAGGATTTTTGCCTCATATTTTATTTTTTTTAATTGAGGCCATTTACCTGGAGGTCTCTCTTTTCCCCTCCTCCTAATCTCAAATAACCCAAATGCCTTCTGTTGCTATTTCAGTCTTCATTCCTTTCTCGCAGAATGAAGTGGCCCTTCTTCCAGACAAAGCAAACCCCCTCTAAATGTTGTTTCCTTACTATCTGCAAACATGCCAAAATCTTCTACATTCAACCACAAAAAAATACCCACTTTCATTACCTAAACATCTCTCCTTTTTGTGGCTAGAATTCCTAAAAAGATCATCTACATCTACAATAAGTGGTCAACTTTCTTTCCTCTAATTCAGTGGTTCCCAAACTTTTTTGGCCTACCTCCCCCTTTCCAGAAAAAATATTACTTAGCTCCCTGGAAATTAATTTTTAAAAAAATTTTAATAGCAATTAATAGGAAAGATAAATGCACCTGTGGCCATCACCGCTCCCCCTGGATCGCTGCAGCACCCACCAGGGGGCGGTAGTGCCCACTTTGGGAATCACTGCTCTAATTCTCTTAACTCTCTACAATGTGGGCTTCTGATCTTATCATGTAACTGAAATTGCTCTTGGTCAAAGTTACTAAGTATCTGTTTTTTTTTTAATTTATTTATCTAAAAATATTTTTCCACGGTTACATGATTCATGTTCTCTCTTTCCTCCCACCTCCCAGAGCTAACAAGCAATTTAACTGGGTTAGACATGTATTATCGCTCAATATCTATGTCCATATTATTCATTTTTGTAGGAAGTAATAAATCACATGTTTTTCTTCTGCATTTCTACTCCTACAGTTCTTTCTCTCAATGTGGATAGCATTCTTTCTCAAAAATCCCTCAAGATTGTCCTGGATCACTGCATTGCCATTAGTAGCAAAGTCTATTACACGTTATTGTCTCATAATGTTTCAGTTCCTGGTTTCCTGGTTCTTTTCATTTCACTCTGCATCAGTTCGTGGAGGTTTTTCCATTTCATATAGAAATCAAGCAGTTCATCATTTCTTATAGCACAACAGTATTCCATTACTATCATATACCACAATTTGTTCAACCATTCCCCAATCAAGGGATGCCCCCTCATTTTCCAATTTTTTTGCCACCACAAAGAGGATTTTGTACAAACATTTTTCATTATTATCTCTTTGAGAGTACAAATCTAATAGTGGTATTGCTGGATCCAAGGGCATGCCCTTTGAGCATAATTCCAAATTGCCTTCCAGAATGGTTGAATCAATTCACAACTCCACCAGCAATGCATTAGTGTCCCACTAAGGATTTCTTAATTGCCAAATTGAATGGCCTTTTCTCAGTCCTATCCTTCTTGACCTCTCAGCAGCTTCTGATACTGTTGATGACCTAAATCTTGAAATTTTTCTTCTTGCTAGGTTTTTAGGAACACTTCTTGTCCCAGTTTTCCCTCCTAGTTATTTAACTGCTCACTCTCAGTTCCCTTTGCTGGCTCTTCATCTAGATCAGACCTAATAATTGTGAATGACCCACAAGTCTCTGCTCTTCTCTTTCTCTATTAATTCATTTAATGATATCACTAGCTTCCAAAGATTTGATTATTTCTATGCTGATGATTTTCAAATCTACTTATTCAGCCCAAACCTTTCTACTGACCTTCAGTTTCTTGTCAACAACTGCTACTGAACATCCCAAACTAAAAGTCTTACTCAAGTTCAACATCCAAAATCAAACCCATTATTATTCCCTCTAAACCTTTCCACTTTCAGACTTCCCTATTATTGTAGAAGCCACCATCTTCCCAAAAACTCAGGCTCAAAAACTTGTGACACAACTCAACATTTTCTCAACCCTCTGTATTCAATCTGTTCTTAAGGTTTATGGACCTGTGTTTTACCCAGGGGTTGTGGGTTGGACCTTTGTAACACACAGATACTTCTTCTCATCTCTGGAACTACCACCATCCTGATTCCCTCATTACCTCACTCTTGTACTATTATTGTAATAGGCTGCTGTTTGTTCTCTTCCCACTTCAATCTATTTTCCTTTTGATCACCAAAGTGATCTTCCTGAAATGAAAAGAAAAAGGTGACCATGTCATTTTCAACTTAATAAACTCAGTAGATACCCCAGGGCAAAAAAAAAAATCCTTTTTCATATTTGAAGTCCTTCATAACTAGCCCATTTAACACGTATTTGTAGTTGTTTTTTACACTGTAATCTCCTGACATTGACCTCTTTACTATTCATCAAATAGTACACTCTATTCCCTCACTTTGAGCATTTTCACTTGCTCTTCCCCCATGCTTGGAATATTCTCCTTCCTCATCTCCACTCCCAGACTTTCTTCAAGTTTCAGCTAAAATCCCATTTTCCACCTGAATCTTTTCCTGATCTCCTTTACTTCTAGCGTCTCCTCTCTGTTGATTATTTCCAAGTTAGCCTGTATAAGGCTTGTTTGTATATAGTTGTTTCCATGTTGTTTCTCTCTGCTATTCTGGGAGCTCCTTGAGAACAGAAATTATATTTTACTTTTAAAAAAAAAATATACATATATATATATACACATATATATCTCCTTGGTACTTAGTATAGTGCCTGGCATATAATAGGAACATGATAAATGTTTACTAACTTTTTTATGACTGCTTTCAAGGAAATTTCCACACAAAGAAAATTCTATAACAGACCATACAGCTTTGCCATTTTGTAGTTGATTTGAATATACAGCCAATATAAGGCTATGTTTTTATTGCTTGCTCAGAAAAATAATTTGTTATATACAGCAAAATACTATCTTTAAGGATCTTTTCTAAAAAAGGTTCCAACCACAAACCAAAATCTACATCATAAACATGAGATTATACAGAAAAAAGGGGGAAGAAAACACCATAATAGAGAAGCTTTAGCACACAGTATAAGCTGAAAAAGAATTTTCTGTGAATGGTGAACTTCTCCATATGTTTCTATTTATGAATGTTGTAATAGTTTCAAGTCTTGGAATACTACAAAGGTTCCTTGAAGAGCTCTGCACTTAAAAGACTTAACCAATTAAAAAAAAGAGTGAACACCAACAAAGGAAAGATCAAATAGATGAATGTTTACTGCCCAGATTATATGTACTTTGATCAATAAAACACAGAATTTGTACACCACTATATTAAAAGGTGACAACAATTTGGGTCCGGAGTTTAAAAAGAGCAGCCTGGATTACTTTTTGGAAACTGTAAATAATTCATGATCACACCAAAACCATCACAAAATTGGGCTTTCCCTAGTGAAGGACTCTAATTTTAGGAGATGGTGATTAGATTTCTGGAGTTTGAGATGGAATCACTCTTTGGTGAGTCCTTTCCTTTCCCCTCTTCTCTCCTTCAGTCAGACTAGATCAGTAGTAGGAGACAACAATGAATCCAGCAGGAATCGGGGAGACTAACCCAGAAAGATACAATATATGAAGGCAAGAACAGAGTAATGCCAAGGACAAATTGATTTGGAAAGAAAGTTACTTAAGAATGGAAGCAACAGGGGGCAGCTGGGTAGCTCAGTGGATTGAGAGCTGGGCCTAGAGACAGGAGGTCCTAGGTTCAAATCCGGCCTCAGACACTTCCTAGCTGTGTGACCCTGGGCAAGTCACTTGACCCCCATTGCCCACCCTTACCACTCTTCCACCAATGAGCCAATACACAGACGTTTAAGGGTTAAAAAAAAAAAAAAAAGAAAAAAACAACCAAAAAAAAAAAAAGAATGGAAGCAACTTAGAAGAACATGGCTCCTTGTAGCACAAAAGAATGTGCGAGACTCAAGAAAGGGCTTTCTGGACATAAAATCATCAGGGTTAGTAACCTTAATTATAAGTGTATCCTATAGACTCACTTCTGAAGTGCTCTCATTATGTCCCACTCTTTCCCAGTATATTTGTGGAAGAGCATGCCCCAGGATGTTGAAGGAAATGTTTTGTACCAATTACTCTTACCATATCATTTTAGTAAATATTTTTGTTAAAAAAAAGCTGTATAAGAACACTAGCTTAAAAATTTTTTTAAATAAGTTTTGATTGATGTCTTTTTTTAAACATCACCAATTACCCCCCTGTACTTTAACCATCTGAGAGCCATCCCATATAAAAAAGTAGTACTTTTTTAAAGTAAAAAAAAGAAAAAGAAAAAAAATCAGGATAACTGATCTTGGCTCTTTTCAAATTGGAAAAATTATGAAAATATGTGTAATATACATTTGTGTATGTCCCATCTCTGCAAAATTGTGGGAGTTTCTTCTCATATCTTGTCTTCAAAATTTTTCAATCAATATTCATTAATGATATGCATTTATGGTGTTCATGTTTTATCCTACCATGATTTGGATATTAGTATTATATTTGTTCCATAAAGGAATCTGGAAGAGTGCTTTTTTCTCTAAAAATTTTCAATCAGTATTCATTAATGATATGCATTTATAGTTTTCATGTTTTATCCTACCATAATTTGGATATTAGTATTATATTTGTTCCATAAAGGAATCTGGTAGAGTGCTTTTTTCTCAGTTTCTGAAAATAATTTGTCTTATATGGGTACTAATTATTCTTTAAATGTTTATTAGAATTCTACCATGGAGCTATGAGGGCCAGATTTTTTTCCCTTTCCCACTGCTTTTACAGCTAGTTTTCTTTCTCTACCCCCCCCACCCCAGCTTTAATTAAATCTACTTGGTCCTTCGTTATGAGAAGTTTAGATTTTTAAGTTGTTCCTCTGTGACTGAATTCTCAAGTCTGTTAGCATATTATTGTGTATATAACAGGTTTTGTTGATTCTTTTCATTTCTTCTGCTTAGTAAGGTTTGAGGTTTTATTTGCTATTATGATTTTTTGCCCTCTTAATCAGATTGGCTAACAGTTTTTCAATTTTATTAGGCTTTTAAAAAACAAGCTTTCAGTTTTAATTTAGCATTTCTATATCTTTTTTCTTGTTTTTCCTCTCATTTTTAATCTCTTCTCTCATACTAATTTTAAGTTTATTTGTTGAAATCTCTATTTTCTTAAATTGCAAACTCATTTCAGTAATCCTTTCCTTTCCTATTTTTTAAATATATGTTTGTAGGGATGTTTTTCCTCTTTGATCTGCTTAGCTGTTATCTCAAAAATGTTGGCATCTTATATTATCATTTTCTTTTACATAAGTATTGTTTCTATGATTTGTTCTTTGACCCACTCACTGTAAGTCTGTATTTGAATCTGTATCTTTTGTTTGTGGTCCTTGAACTGATAATTATTTTTACTACCTTTCTTGTCTATAAAGGATGAATTTACTATAATGGCTTTTTAGTACTTGTTTGCATTATATCTCTGCCCTAATCCATGGTCAATTTTTGTAAAAGTTCAACATGGTTCTGAGGAAAAAAAAATGTATACACACACACACACACACACGTGTGTGTGTGTGTGTGTGTGTGTATATATATATATATATATATATGTATATATATATATATATATATTCCTTAACAGTCTCATTTAGCAGATTTCTTAGCTCAAATTCTGTTTTCTGGTTTAAAAAGATTTTTTTTTTCTTTTAGTGTTATCCAAAACTGAAAGCATACTGAAATTTGTCACTATTGTTACTATTTGTGTTTATTTTCAGTCCTAATGTTTCCTTTATGAATTCTGATGCTAAAGCATGTAGCTTTATGTTGATACTGGCTTACTGTCTATGATTTCTTTCAGGATAATGTAGTTCCTTTTGTTGACCCCTTTTAATGCTGTGAATGTTTGTGTCTGCTTTGTTAAATTGCAACTCTTTTTTCCTGGATCTAACTGATAATGAGTATATATGTTTTTCTAATCATTCATTTTTATTTTTTTGTCTTTACTTTTTGAATATATTTCTTGTAGGAAATAGATTGAGGTCTTTTGTTGGGGTTTTTAATCCAATCAGTTATTCATCTTTACTTTATTGTATTGTTTCCCATTGGAACATTCATCAGTGGTATCCTGGTCTGCTTCTAAGATAAGATTTTCCCTTCTTTCCCCCCTAACAATCCCTCCCTTTGCTTCCTTGTCCATTCTCCTATAAATGCTTTTCTTCCTGAAAGACTAAAGGAGTTATTTTCTTGTCATTGTGGCCTTTCCCTTGTTTAGGATATATTACATATTCACCTACATTTTCTTTCCCTTCCCCCTTTAGTCAATTCTCCACCAATTTTTCTATTTAACTTCTACTCATCTCCTCATGAACATTTACTGAATGGTGTTTCTTGTTGTTTTGTTGTCCTTGACCACTATATATTTATTTCACATTGGATTGTTGGTGTATGTGTGCCAGTGGGAGGCTAAAAGACAAATAATTTTTTCAAGACCGGGCTTTCTTTCTAGGAATGTTTCAAACACTTAATTTTTTTTTAATTTGTCAGGCTTTTTTTTTATTTATGGTTAGGCTCAGATTTGTCTGACAGAATCTTGAGCTGCATCTTGAGCTCTCATTGCTCTTAAAAAAAAAACAAAACCGCCATACCATTCACTCCAGCTGTTTCTATTTTAGCTTATGTTATTTCAATTTCCTTTCCTTTGTATTTGATGTTTTTTGGCTTTACCTTCCTGATTACTTATATAATTTGTTCTCAATGGAAATATTAAACATAATTAATTTCTGTCTTAAGAGTTTGTAGCTAATGATTATTTTTTGTTATTCCTTTTCCTGATGGCAACCTGTGGATTCTTTTTATTTTCTGTGTTGAGAAATTTTGGATAGTTTTCTTGTTTTATTTCTTAAATTATGATATTCATGTTTTTTGGCTTGTCATGTTCTTCTGAGAGACCTTAATTTGTCTACATAGTCTGACTTCATATTCACTAGGTTTTGCTGGTACAGAGATCATAATTTCTTTAAATGTAATTGCTTTTTTAGTTCTTTTTTTCCAGATTTTTTAAAATTTCTACATGTTTGCATTCCCAATCAGTTATCTTCTCTTTTTAACTTGGTGAGATTTGTTACTATGGATTCAAGTTTTTATATTCTTCCAAGTATTTCCACTATGCAAGATATAAATTCCACTTGTCACAATTCTCATTTCCCTTTTAAACCTTTTGGAAAAATTTCACTATGGTTCCATGCTTTGTTGGTAAACCACAGCATTCTCTATTACATCAAGTGCCAATTCATTTCCCTTTGCCTTGCAATATTTATTCAGTTGCCTAATAAAAAGGACCTGGAGCCAAGATTCTAGTTCCTGAGCTAACTGGTAATTTTTGTCTTTATTTTCTCCTATTCCTCACATTCTTACTCCTTTCACTTTGATAATAATTTCCCTGGGTACTGGATTTAAAAGCATTGCAGTCTTCTCCTCTGATGAAGAATTCAGGGTTTATCAACCTCAGTTTCTGCCCCAAATGACTTCTAGAAGGGCAGAATAGGCCCCAGTTGAATGCAGAGATCTTTTTCTCAGGTTTGGGGTGTGCCACTCATCCCAATCTATATACCTTGCCTCTTTTCCCTACATTCTCTGCACAAAAGAATGGAGCATAATAACACTTCATGATGTTATTGCAGCCTGAGTAAATTTGTGCCATTTAGATATCTGTGGCATTGGGACAAAGTAGGTGATAAATAAGTGCAGTTGAATTCTAGTGCAATCCAAGGATATGCTTATGAAGCCCTTCTGCTAGAGGTGTGGTAGGTGAGGGAAGAAGGTATTGACTGACTATATTAAAGGTTTGGGATTAGCTATTAGCTCATCAGGTTGTTTTGTCTTGTTTTGTTTTGTTTACCATATTTATGTCTTAAAATGTTCTAGACTCCTGTTGGTGATCCTATAGCACATGTGTCGGAGTGGGGCAGTCATAGTCCTCTCTGTGGGAATGTCTGCTGTGGCCCCAGCACAGAGTTTGTTAGAGTTGGTTCCTAAAAAGCCAGAGGAATGTGGGGCAGGGCTACTCTCCTCCCTCTCTCCATACAATTTGGGTACTCAGTCTCTGAAAGGTCATCACTGTCCTAGACTATGTTCTATGAAACAAAGTTATAAAATGTAAAATTAACCATACTAAATACTGCATTTGTTAGAAAAAGCTAATCATTTACTGAAACAGTGTCATTGGTTAAGGCTTCTTCCCTCATTTTGTAATTTTTCTTTAGCCACTGCTATACACAACATGACCATTCCATTAATTCACTGAAGGGTAATATTAAGTAAATTTATATTGTAAAGTGGTGATATAACCAAACAACTAAATTTCCATACTAAAGTGGTGATATAACTTAACAACTAAATAACCATACCAAAAGTAGTATTTGGAGTTAAAAAAACAGATTTGAATCCTGACTCAGATTATTAGCAATGTGACCTTAATTATGTCATTTCCCCTTAACTGGCCTCAATTAAATAAGGAATTCTGACCAAGGGTCCCTGAGGTTCCTTCTATTTCTCCATTGCAAAATCAGTATATATATTGCTTCTGTCTACTTCAGAACCTACAAAATCATAAGGCCTTGTTGGCAAACCTATGACATAGGTGCCAGAGTGAGCTATTCCCTTCCCGCTCTCCACCCATGCCTGAGGACATTTCTCAGATGACTCTTTCTCCCCTCCCTGTAGCATGATGGTTGCAGTTTGGGCACTTGGTCTCTAAAATGTTCACCATCACTGCCATAAGGATTCATTGTGAGGTCACCTTCCTTATCTTCTCTGTCAAGTGGAATTACTAATCCTCCCTAACATTGGTGAGATGCTTGCAGAATTTTGGGATCTCACTCAGAGAAAGTTTACAGATTATAAAATCAGTGTATTGTGAAGGCACCAGGGAAATCAGGACCAACAAGAGAAAATGGTCAGGGGGTAAGTAATAACTAACACAATGCATTTCATTTAATATTTATGCAGGTGGGGTTCCCAGAGTAAATATCAATTATCATTATTCTATTCACCTAAGATACCTCACTTCAAACTTATATTACAAGTTAAATTGATTTCATCCTTTAAAATAACTTAAATTGTTTATTGTATTTCAACATTAACATCAATTCTTATAAATTTAAATTTTCTTTGCAATTCCATACTCAGTATTCTGTTTCTAGTTTATAATTGGAAGGGGTCTTCCCAGTACCTACACAGATTCATAAACCCAGGCCTGAAAGACTTCTATGGAACAGAAGAGGCATCCCAAGGTTAGTTAATGAACTTGAAATTTGTAGATGGGTCTCAAATAGCAGTGATCTCAGCCCATGTGGTTTGGACTGAACTGAGTGGGTAATTCCAGTGAGACCAGAGGGACTGAAACAAATCTGAGATAATGAATGAAATAGGAGGGAAAGAAGAAGCAGCAACTGGAGGAAAGGACAACCAGGATGGACCATAGACATTTTTAATGGTACCTGAGATAAGCAATGAGTAGCTAGATCACGTGGTCACTGTTCCTCTTATCACAAGAAAATTCTACTTTTTCATGATGAAGGCTAGTCTTTCAAAACCAAGGAGAGCCAAAAAGCTAGTAATTCATTTTTCTTTCTCTCCTCTTGCTCCTTTTTGTCCACAGGATAGTTTATTAGTCTCTATTACTTTTTAATCTGTTTATTAGTATTTTTACAACTAATGATAATATCTAGCATATATAATGTCTATTGTGTGTTCAGCACTGAGTTTTACAAATATCTTGCCTGATCATCACAACCCTAGGAAGCAGTTATATTATTATCTCCATTTTACAATTGAGGAAATTGAGGCAAAAATTTGTCCAATATTACAAGTTTCTGAGGCCAAATTTGAAGTTGGGACTTCTTGCTCCAGCTTTCTATTCCATCTAGTATTCTGATTCTAATTTTTTTAAAAATAAAATTGACAATTGTTCATATTTTTATATTTATTTATATTCAAAATATGAAAATGGGGAAAACTAACAGCAATTATTTGAATATGCATTATTTAATGGGCTGGAACCCTCATCTCCATCCTGAACCCACAGATCATTTTGGTCTGAGAGTTCTGTGCACATGATTTTTCAAAATTAAAAATCTATAATTTGCATAAGGAGTCCAGCTTTGCAAAAAACCTATAAACATGGATAGCAGGCAAAACACCCTCCAAAACAAAACCCTGCCTCTAAATTTCTCTCTTTATATGCAGCAGGAAGAATTGCTTTTTGAAAATTTGAAATTTGAGAATTTGAAAGCAATAGTCTGAGACTAGGTAAGAACTCTACCCTCATATGAAGTAGAAGAGGAGCACCCTTAGCCTAGCTCCACTAACAAAGATAATGTGCGAAGAATAAGCTCTGCCTTTTCACAAAGGTCTGCTTTGACAAATCTCTGCAATCCAGAGTTTCTAAAGGGCTTTTTCTTACTATTTGTTCAATTTTGAAAGCTGTCTGTGAACCACATACATTCAACAAACATTTATCAACCAAGCATATGCAAAGTGCAATGCTAGGCATTTAGGACAAAGACAAAGTGCATAGCCCTGACCCCTCAAAAAGTTTACATTGCAATGGAGGATATAACATTGACACAAATAAATAATAATAATATCTTACAATTGTATAGAACTTTTAAGATTTGCAAAGCATCTTAAACATTCTCATTTGGTGGAATGTAATGGGGGCAAAGGAAAGATCAAATAGACAATAATCTAGGAAAATAAGAGGGAGGGAAGAGGTGTGTAAATAGAATTAGCTCTAGCCCATTCATAGTCTAAACTCTACTTCCTGAGATGATATCATCCCCACCTCCCTTAGCAGGAGGGGAGATGAGTTACCCACACATGACAATAAGTAACAAATAGAGAACAAGGGACTGCCCTTTGGGCAGTCCAAATCAGTGTAGAAGCTGCCATTTGTCCACTTGAATTAGAGGTGGACCCACGGGAAGTGATGAGAGACACTATCTCTTTAAGTATGTTGGTTACTTCCTGTTGGAGAGTTCCCACTTTGAACTCCATGCTGAAGGTTCTCCGATGAGACCGCAGGCAGCTTCTACTCTGAATGGTCACGTGGGTAAATTAGGCTGACTTCCTTGGCCTACCTTGGCATTTCCAAACTCTACCTTTAAGTAGGCTCTCGCCTATCTGATTGCTAGGCCTTGTGGCTTGTAGCCTCATTTATTTAGCCTTTTAACCTTCTCTCTCCGTCCAGGCCTCTGCAGACCTGGACTAGCCTCTCCCTCTCTCTATTTCCCTACCTTTTACCTTCCTAATTGTAAATAAACTACCTTAACCCGATCCTGACTTGGGTCTATTTTAATTACAGAATCAATCTGAATTGTTGGTTCCTGGCGGCCACACTTTAATTATATATCTATAAATTACAAAAATCTCCCTCTTATAGAGGACCAGAGAAGGCTTTATGGAGGAGATGGCCCTTGTGGCCTGAAACAAAGGGACAAGATTCAAGAAGATGTGCATTTTCAGAAGGTGGTATAATAAATTTAAATTTTGCTAGAAGAGAGGGAAAATTGTGGAATCTGGTTGGAAAGATCAGTGGTAGGTAAGCTGTGAAGAGCCTTAAAAAAAAACAGCCTGGGGGCAGCTGGGTAGCCCAGTGGATTGAGAGCCAGGCCTAGAGACAGGAGGTCCTAGGTTCAAATTCAGCCTCGGACACTTTCCCAGCTGTGTGACCCTGGGCAAGTCACTTAATCCCCATTGCCTAGCCCAGTGATTCCCAAAGTGGGCACTACCGCCTCCTGGTGAGTGCTGCAGCGATCCAGGGGAAGCAGTGATGGCCACAGGTGCATTTATCTTTCCTATTAGTTGCTATTAAAATTTTTTAAAAAATAATTTCCAGGGGGCTAGGTAATATTTTTTCTGGAAAGGGGGTGGTAGGCCAAAAAAGTTTGGGAACCAATGGCCTAGCCCTTACCACTCTTCTGCCTTGGAGCCAATACACAGTACTGACTCCAAGACAGAAGGTAAGGGTTTAAAAAAAAAACAAACAAAAAACAGCCTAAGTGTCGTATATTTCTCTTTATGGCACAATTTAACCAAGGAAGCCAATACCATTTTTCTCATTTGGTCTTTTAGACAAGATATATTTTAAACATAAAAAAAGGTTAAAACTTTAAAAGTTCTTATTCTTTATTTCTTTTCATATGCTGAAATTAAAGATACATGAACAAAAATATTTCAATAAGTAAGAATTGGGATGAGGCAGTTCTAAAATTAATGTTATCTGAAGTTATTTTTTTAATGGAAACATATGAGTTAGTCCATTTATGTTTTAGCAAAGGTCTACTATAATTTTACAGTTTCTAAGATCACTTTCAAATCTTTCTTTTAAAAAGTAAAACCAAAAGACTGGTATAAACATAAATGTGTGTACAAACTCCAACCACTAGTCGCTCACCTTTTCTGCCTCAAGAGAAAAAACTCTAACTGTGGCACTAATGAGGCTTATTTAAAAAAAAAAATTAAAGAAACAAACATCCTATAACAGCAGAAAAAAAAAGAACATTTTTAAAGCTCTTAAACAATAGTATAAACACGCTTCAAAATATAACATGAAACTTAGCTCCCAATTTGAAGTTTTTTGAGAAACCTTAAAATGACTATTCTTTATATATGTCCCATCTGGGGTCCAGGTATCATTTACAAACAAAAGAGAAATTTCACTGACATCATTCAAATCTCGTGTTCAAGTACATTTTACCACCTGGTATGAATTAATCTTTCCTTGGTATTAGATTTCATGCAATAAAATAATTGCTTGCAGATTATATACAAAAATCTCTTTAGAAACCAAAATGTATAACTTCCAAATTTAAAATTACTTTGCCAAAAAGATAATGTTCCTTCCCACTAAAATCTGATAGTATTGTCAAAAAGATTGATTAATCTGAAATTGTTATTTTACAGCAGAATTCTTCAAGTCTATTGCCATAATTATAAAAATCAAAAACCTTAAAAGCACTGTAAAGGAAAACTAGAAGTGTCACAAACTAGAAACACTAAAGTGCATAACTGGCTTTTAAATATTTTACCAGAAAAACTCACAATAACAAATTTACACAATATTAAGACAAAATAACTATAGCCTGAAAATTCAATCCACTTATTGAAAGTCTGAATTATATCAACATTAAACCTTGACAAACTCATGCTTTCATTTGTATTATTTTATTCATCTTCCATTTTATGTTTTATCCCCAAAAGTTTCTCAGTCCAGATCAACCCTGCAGTATCTCAGCTCTGCAAATTCAAGATATACAGTGTGGCAAAAGAAAAAAAGGAGGGGGGAGGGGAGAGGAGAAATACATGTTTCCTGCATCCAGAAACTTTTTTTGAACATTTTAGTTTTCAATCTGTGTCAGATCTTAAGAACCCTCATCCCTCCACTTCACATACCCTGCAAGTCAAAGAGTCCAGTTCCTATTAGTTCACTCTGCTCTCTGCCATAGATGTTGACAGAACTGCCACCTCTCAGGGTTAAAGCAATCTATATTGCCAGCATAAATCTAAATAAATTTTCCAAAGATGTTTTAGTATGAAATATGAATAAGTACATTGAAAAGGCATCCAAATGTCTTATTTATCTCATATATGCTTTATTCTCCAAACCACAAAGGCTTAAATTTCTAGCAAATTTTATATAGTGGGGACCAAATCCTCTATTATTTTTTTCTGTTCCTTTCCATCTTGTCCCCTCCCCCTCCAGTTCTTGATAGAAGTTTTGAAATTATTTATATATAATTTCAAAACTTCTTTTATATATATATATAAAACCAGCTCAACTTGCTGGCTGGTTAAATTATTTTCTTCAAAATTCTCAAAAGCCTTTATTTTGAAAACTTTATACTGCTTGCTGCCACTAAATGTTGCTGGATACTCTCCAATTTTAAAAAACAAACACATAAAAGACAAAACCAGGCTTTCTGGGAAAAAAAAATTTCCCCACAGAAAGTTATGAGGTGGTGAAATATCAAGTCACTGAAATCACTGAAAGGAAATGACTAACATTCTTGGAAAATGAAGCCACTGGCAGCTTTCTCCAACATTTACTAATCCCTAAAGCAGCAGCACTCTGTGGAAAAAGAGTATTCTATGCAATAAATAAATTTAGATAGATTCTTTCAAGGTCAATAAATAAATTAAGGTTCCCCCACCCAGGGCAATTAGTATCATATGTTAATACAGGGGAAACCCCAAAAAGATGAGACATTTACCATGACATTTACAAGATCAGATTCACCTCTGAAGGCAACCTAAATTACCAAGACAAATTTTTATGACCTTCCCCCCCTCCCTTTAGCACTCTAAAGCAATGAATTCGCTGGCTCAACTGGACACCAGAAGAAAACAAAGATTTTGTCATATGTTATTAATTCAAAGTTTTTTGGGGGAAGGGGGCTAAAAACAGAGCAAGAAGTTCTGAGACCAGAAGAGACCATCTACATAAATGAGTGACTTGAAAAACTGTTGGCCTTTTATTTCAGCGGCAAAATATGCTTTTGAGAGCAGTTTTTCATCAATCCATAGCTTTTTGGGGGGAGGGGGAGACTCTACTTTCTGGGCAAATCATATGTTTAAATGAACTATTTCAGCTTTCCAGACAATTATTCACACACAAAACAATTTGTTTTCTTCCTTGAAAAGTGCTTTAATTTCTGATCTCTTTATTTTTGAGAGCACCCATCTGTGAGGCGGTACAGGGTCCTTAGCCTCCACATATGTTGTCCTGCTGACTCGGCTGATCCAGAGTTTCTCAACCACTCAGCATCCGCTGAGTCGAGTTACCTTGAGGAAACTTCTTTCCTGTCTCAGTACCCTACTCTAGGTCACAAAACCAGGCAGAAACTTTCAACTTTCAGGAAAGGTAAAGGCTGATTGCTCAGGTCCATTGCATCAACTTTAAAGAGCTGATCAGACATTCCCTCATGCCTTCCTCTGGGAATATGAAGGCAACAGACAGCTTTAGGTTCCTCCTACACCAGCCTCTCTTCCCACTACATTCGAATTCTGGGATACGATCGGTTATAAACTAGTCTGTCAAAGCACCAAGCTGTACTTGATTAATCCACCTATTTTTTCGTGAGCCCAGAGAACCTGGGATGTGCGTGGGGAAGGAGGGAAAAGCGGGGGCGGAAGGAGGGAGAGAGAAGAGGCAGCAACCAAGCTACATTGCCTCATTTCTTTAAGGCAGCAAGTCGATCGCCTGCTTTCAGCAACCTCACCCCACTCCCAGGACTCTACAAGCCACAAGGGCTAATGCATCCTCCAGTCCTCGGCATTTGCTGGGAGCAGAGAATCTGTCAAAACGCAAAGCAAACCCTAAAAAGCAAAGGGGAGCAGAGAGGGAAAACAAGAACGACGGGCCACGGTGGAGGAGAAAAAGAGAAGAGATATTTTTCTGAGGCCCGACAGCTTTTTCCACTTTGAGACATCCCATCCCCCTACACACAAAGCCCTGCTTTACAGCGTCAGCAAGGGGAGCCAAAACAGAAACTGTATGGGGCCCATTAAAACTCAGATTGAAATACCTTCGGGCTGTTCCCCACTTCCCAATATGGGGTACAGCCTTTCACCGCCCGTACCTTTAATAAATTCGCGGTCAGGAGGCATCAGAAACTCCTTTCCTTTCCCTCCGCCTCCTTCTAGTCTCAGTCTCCTCTGCCTTTAGTGGCGGTAGCAATCACCCTGCTTCCGTCCCGCCCTTAGTCCCTCCTCTTCCACGTCTTCTTCTTCAACTCACCACTTGGTGGCCGCCGAGCTACATAAGGAACTGAAACGTTGGAGCAGCAAGTGGAAAGCCCTGCCAGACCCGCCCCAGGGACGTTACCAAATGCCTCCGGATAAAAGCTTTAATAATAAGAAAAATGGAGAAATGAGACAGGCTTCTAAGCTTTAGCAAACCATGAATTATAAATATTGAGTATAATCGCAAATTCACATATTTCAGAAATCTGCAAAGTTCTCAATCTAAGAAATATTCCTCCCTTTAAGCAAAAAATCCTTGGTATCGCTCCTTTCAGCTCCTGGCTTGGCACTAGGCTGGAGTAAGGGAGAAACAGTTTAGATAGGGACTCTGCTTTCTCCTTAAAGCAAGATTTGAGATTGGAAAGTTATATTTTGGGGCAAATACTTGACTAGTTGTTTCTCTAACTCAGGGAAAATGAACAGTAATAATTCGGAGCAAGTAGCAAAGGAGGAGTCTATGCTTTTTTTTCCGCTGACGTTCTTCCTCTTCTACTTTTAGAATATCTCAACAACCACCTTCACAAAACCGACTCTTTGAGACTCCAGGTATCTCAAATATAGTTCTTTACAGTGTCTGTGCACTATAAACTCATCTCCCATTACTATCTGGAGGAGAGGAATAAGATTTTGTCTCATCCTCTCTCCCTCCGTACTATTCACCAAATAGCTCAGGAGATAGCTTAAGAAAATTCAAAGACTTGATTCATTTAGGGATGAAGTCTCTTGGAGGGTCAGGGATCCTGAAAGGTGAGAATTTTTCTACTGTCCATTTATGAGCTTTCTACTAAATTAGGAATGTGAGTTCCTTGCATGCAGATATTGTTTTTTATCTTCTCTCTTTTTAATACTAGTGCTTCAGTGCAGAACCTGGCACTAACAAGAACTTTCTGATTGATTGCTACATTAGATCTGATTATGTCTGTAACTCTAAGGGGGTGGTGAAGAAAGTGGACAAATGGAAGCCTTAAATTAAGGGTGGGGCTGGGTGCATGTATAGAATCACCCTACCTATGCCCTCCCTTCAAGTATAATCATTCTACATGAACAAACATAGCTCCAACTGAGGGAGGCCAAGACAGGGAGCCACTTGACCCTTGCAAAACATATTGCTGCAAGACATGGCAAGCAGGCCCCTGACAAAGTGCATAGATGTGTCAACACCCTAACCACAGACCCCTGGCCGAGTGCTAATCATAGACCCCTGACCCAGAGCTAATGCCCTAAGCCCTAAACTGTAGACCCCTGACAAGTACATAGATGTATCAATGCCCTAACTGCAAGAGATGCCTGTAAACCCCATAGGCTGATAAGGGGCAGGCATAAAACTCCTGTACTCACTAGGCCCAGGTGGAACTCTTAGGCTGAGCTCCCCTGGTGCTCACCAGATCAATAAACGACCCTTCCTGCCTAATTGCATTGTCTGCTGGTCTTCCTTGGTGGTGGGCTATGACTCGGACCCCAACATTTGGGGGCTCGTCCACGTTGATCCCCTCCTCAGAACCCCTTGACAGAAGGGCCGAAGGCACTGCCTTGGACCAGACCTTCAGGTGAGCTGAGTGAAGTGTGAGTGGTGACTGAAAGTGTGTATGGGGGAGAGGAGGACTCCCAATAGGCATACAGCTTAGTGGATGGCAGATTCCGTGCCCCGCGGATTATACGGGGACATCCTATGCCAAGCCTTGGGGCCTATCCCGTTCTGGGATAAGGGGTTCGCCCCACGGCATCTGTCCAAACCTCCTACCTGTTTCTGAGAGTTGACCCCGAAAGTACTGCAGTTCTGGTCAACCCCGAGGAAGCCAGTCGGGAATCGGGAAGCGCTTGAGAGGGAGGGAGAAGGAATACGGTCCAGGGCACTGACCTGGGAACTTTCGGGGAGTTTGAGTCCCCTGAGGCGGAGTTTGAGTCTCAGCCAGGTTGGAATTATTCCCAACTAGATAGGTGGAGTTTGAGTTTCTGCCAGGTCAAGATTATTCTCAACTAGATAAAAAGACAGGGGGTTTTTTGAGTCCCCCTTGGGAAGATATTGCACCCCTAGGAAAGACCAGGGGACGCCCCGCAATACCTAGGTGACCCCTGTAGACAAACTGGGACTTTTTGACCGTAGGGGAGGGGCTGGGCGATCAGCCTATGACGGGCGGTCACCCACAGCAGGATGTTTTGACTTTACTGGTATCTCCCCCCACTCATCCTACTCTCTCTGATTTATCTCCTCATTCTTTCCTTAACCTCTTGACCCAGAATGGGCCAAGGCCAGTCCACACCCCTGGACCTGGTCCTTCACCATTTTGCTGATTTTTAGTCAAGAGCCACAAAACTGGGCTAGACGGTACATAAGGGAAAGCTGCAGACCTTCTGCAACACGGAATGGCCCACCTTTGGATGCGGGTGGCCCCGAGGAGGCACCTGGCAGAGCAGTGTCATCTCTGCCGTTCAGGGGGGTGTCCTCCTCCCAGGAGCGGAAGGGCATCTGGGCCAGGTCCCCTACATTTTGACCTGGCAGGACTTGGCCTCAGATCCTCCGCCCTGGCTAAAACCTTACACGGAGGTCGTCCATGTCCTTGCAGCTTCACTAGACAATAAAACTAAGCCCGGGGACTCCTCTGAGAAACCTAAAGGGCCTTTTCGGCCTCCAGTCCTTCCACCACCCGAGGAACCCCTCCCTGACCCCCCTCTACCACCTCCTCCCTATGCTCCTCAGTTATACCCTCTTGATGGGAACGAGGCAGAGGCAGCACAGGGAGCTGAATTACCCAGCCCTCCTCCAGCTCATCGTACCCGAGGCCAGGCACCCTTAATGCAGCCACCGCCTAACAATCCCGTGGAAGCCCCCTCCTCTACCACCATCCTGACAGTTCGAACTGTCAGGGCCATGGTGGTAGGGGGACCCCTTGTTCACCAATATTGGCCTTTCACTTCCTCTGACCTGTGTAATTGGAAACATCAAAATCCCCCTTTCTCTGAGCAGTCCCAGAAGCTAATAGACCTGCTGGAGTCTATTTTCCTCATGCATAACCCCACTTGGGATGATTGTCAGCAGTTACTCCGCACGTTCTTCACCAGTGAGGAGCGTGATCAGATCATTGCTGAAGGTAGAAAGTTGGTCCTTGGGGATGATGGGAGACCCACCACGGATCCTGCCCACCTTGCCGCAACATTCCCCACCGAATGGCCAGATTGGAACTACGCCAACGATCAAGGTAGGGAGCATCTTCAGTCCTACCGCCAGGCTCTCCTCGCTGGGCTTCGGGTAGCGGCCTGCAAGCCCACTAATTTGGCTAAAATTGATTCAGTTAGGCAGGGCCCTGAAGAGACCCCTGCCGCATTTCTAGAGCGGCTGCACGAAGTGTTTCGCATTTACTCCCAGGTAGACCCAACAGCGCCCAATAGCCAGACAGCTGTACTTCTTGCTTTTGTTAATCAATCGGCCCCTGACATTCGAAGGAAGCTCCAGAGAGCTGATGCATTTACAGCCCAATCTTTGACTGAATTACTTAAGGTGGCAGAGAAAGTTTTTAACTCTCCCGAAATTCCTGAGGAACGGGCTGACCAACTTAGGCAGGAAGACATCGCTAGACAGGAACAGAAGCAGAAAGATGCTGAAGAACGAGAGTTCAAGCGCCTGCAGGACCTCCAGTGCAGGGAGGAGAAGACTAGGAAGCAATTGATTAGAACCCAACGGCAGACTTGTGGCAGCCCTGACCCAGCTCCCTCCCTCTGGTGGGCAACCATCTGACCAGCACACACGGGCCCCCTGTTTCCTTTGCAGAAAATCTGGCCACTGTCAGCGTAACTGCCCCCAGAGAATACAAGGCAGAGTGAGGCAAGGCCGGCAGGGCCCCCCAAGGTGCTGGGATAATTTCCCTGACACTGGTCAGGGACGGCCCAACAGGAATGTAATTGCCCTGGCTGAAGATGACTGAGGGGGACGGGTCTCAGGCCCCCTCCCTGAGTCCTGGGTAATGGCCTATATTGAGAGGAAACCCCTTCCAATGCTTGTGGACACAGGAGCCGAACACTCGGTCCTCCTGTCTCCCCTGGGGAGGACCAGCTCCAAGACCTCCCTGGTCCAAGGGGTGACGGGGACCAACCGCTACCCCTGGACCACAGCACGAACTGTCAATCTGGGAACCCATCAGGTTTCCCATTCCTTCCTCATTATCCCCGAAAGCCCTGCTCCCCTTATCAGTCGAGACCTGCTCCACAAGATCAGGGCCCATATTCATTTTTCCCATGGGACCGTGTCTCTTACAGATGATTCAGGAGCCCCCCTCACGGTCCTAACTCTAGCTCTTCAGGATGAACACCTCCTATATTCTGACCTGCCCCCCCTGGACATTCCCCCCCATGTGCGGCCATGGGTGGATTCTATTCCTAGGGTCTGGGCTGAAATCTCGGGAGTCGGGCTGGCCATAAACAACAGCCCATTATCATCCCCCTCAAAAGCAGGGCCACCCTCATCCGGGTTAAGCAATACCCAATGTCAGTTGAGGCCAGGCTGAGCATTCAACCCCACATTCAGCATCTCCTAGCCTCAGGGATTCTCACGCCTTGCAAACCTACATGGAATACCCCACTCCTCCCTGTCCGCAAACCAGGCACAGGGGATTATAGGCCTGTTCAGGACTTATGGGAAGTCAACAAGCGTATTGAGGATGTCCACCCCACTGTCCCCAATCCCTATACTCTCCTTAGCAATCTACACCCTTCCCTGATCTGGTATACTACTCTGGACTTAAAGGATGCCTTTTTTACCCTTCCTCTGGCCGCTGTCAGTCAGCCCATCTTTGCTTTTGAGTGGTTTTCCCCTGAAACCCATTCGACCATTCAACTGGCCTAGACCAGACTGCCCCAGGGGCTGAAACTCAGCCCGACCCTGTTTAGCAATGCATTGGCAGAAGATTTGAAACCCTTTCGCCAATTGCGCCCTACTGTGACTCTCTTGCAATATGTACATGACTTGCTGATTGCCTCCCCCACCAAGGAATCCTGCAAGGAAGCTACAAGGGACCTCTTGCTCTGCCTTGAGACTGCTGGCTATCGCGTCAGTGCCAGGAAAGCACACATAGCCCAACGGGAGGTCACCTTCCTTGGCTATCACATTAGAGATGGCCTCTGCTGGCTCACCCCAGCCATGACCCAGGCTATCCTCTCCATCCCCACTTCCTCATTGCCCCGGCAGGTACAAGAATTCCTGAGATCTGTGGGATACTGTCGCCTTTGGAAACCTAACTTTGCAGAGACAGCAAGACCCCTCTACGCTGCCACCCGGGAGACCTCGAACTGGACATGGATGAAGGACATGGAAATCGCCTTCCAGGATCTTTGGAAGGCTATGCTGCAGTCCCCGGCCCTGGCCCTACCCGACCCAGAGAAACCTTATCAGCTGTTCATTGACGAACGTCAGGAGGTGGCGAAAGGGGTCCTCACCCAGAAACTAGGACCCTGGGATAGGCCAGTGGCCTATCTTTCCAAGTGCCTCAACCCTGTCTCAGCCAGATGGCCCTCCTGTCTCCGCATCATTGAGGCAGTGGCCCTCTTGGTCAAAGACGCAGACATACTTACACATGGCCAACCACTCCTTATTGCCACTTCACACACCATTGAGAGCGTCCTCCGTCAGCCTCCGGTGCGCTGGCTGTCCCATGCCAGGTTGACCCACTACCAATCACTCCTTCTGGACGAGGGCCAGTTGTCCTTCCGGGTGGTGCCCGGCCTCAAACCTGCCACACTTCTCCCTACCGGGGATGATGGCACCGAAACGCATTCCTGCCAAGAGATCCTTGTGGAATCGATATCTGCACGGTCTGATCTTAAGGACACCCCTCTAGCCAATCCGGACCTTCTTTTCTTCACTGATGGCAGCAGCTTCGTGTCCCCACAAGGTAGGAAAGCCGGAGCCACAGTAGTAGACCATACTGGCCAAATCATTTGGGACGTCTCCCTCCCTGAAGGAACATTGGCGCAGAAGGCCGAGCTGATTGCTTTGGCAGCAGCCCTATGGGCAGCAAGGGACAAGCAGGTCACCATTTATACAGATAGCCGCTATGCTTTCGCGACCCTGCATGTGCCTGCGCCAATATACTGGGAAAGGGGGTTCGTCACTTCAACTGGGAAGCCTGTAGCCCACCTCAGGGACATCCAGGATCTCCTTGCAGCAGTCTGGGAACCCCGTACAGTTGTGGTTGTCCACACCCCTGGACACCAAAGTGGCTCGTCTCTCCCTGCCAAGGGAAACCGCTGGGCAGACAAGGCTGCTAAAGCAGCTGCAACGCGGGACCAGGCCGGCACTCTAGTGCTGCTCATCCAGGCTGACCAAGAGCCATTAGGCCCCTCATTTCCCATCCCAGACCCCCCATTGGATCCCCCACAATATTCAGACAGCGACCGCCAGTGGATAAAAGGGAAGGAAGGGCGGCCCGTTGGGTCTTTCTTCCAGGATCCCGCTGGCAACTTGCTTTTACCTAGAATTGCTGACCAACTTTTGACCACCCACCTCCACCATCTCACGCACCTGAGTGCTAACAAGCTCCATGGACTGCTCCAGAAGGGACGAATTCGCTTTCAAGGCTCTCGGGCCTTCTTAACGGAATTGGCCAATAAATGCACGACCTGCCAGTTGACCCGGCCAGGGAACCCAAACTCGCATCCCGGGACCCGCCTCCGTGGCACCCGACCCTGTGAGCATTGGGAATTTGATTTCACTGAGGTGCGGCCTAGCAAATTTGGATTCTGATATCTCCTAGTTCTAGTAGATACTTTCACTAGGTGGCCCAAGGCTTTTCCAACGAAAACTGAAACTGCCCATGCAATTGCTAAAATCTTGCTGGAGGAAGTAATTCCCCGCTTCGGAGTGCCCTCCTCCCTAGGCTCAGACAATGGCCCTGCATTTGTGGCCAAGACTCTACAGGTGCTGGTGGAGGGTCTTGGGGTCAAATGGAAATTACACTGTGAGTAT
The DNA here is from genome assembly GCF_016433145.1 of Gracilinanus agilis. NCBI lineage: Eukaryota > Metazoa > Chordata > Mammalia > Didelphimorphia > Didelphidae > Gracilinanus > Gracilinanus agilis. Next base: position 442,318,618 of record NC_058131.1, read on the forward strand.
AACCCCCAGAGTTTGGGGCAGGTAGAACGAATGAATCGGACCCTAAAAGAGAATCCTACTAAACTGTCTTTGGAGACTGACCAGGACTGGGTGATGCTCCTTCCCCTAGCCCTTTTTAAAGCCCACAACACCCCTGGACCCCTTTCTCTTACCCCTTATGAGATCTTTTATGGTTCAATTCCCCCCATTCTCTCCAGTTTCCCAACAGCAACCTCAGGTACCCCCTCACTGCAGGATTTTGTTCTCTCTCTCTCTCAGATCCAGTCTGACCTCTGGCCAAGACTCCAGGAGAGGTTCCAACCTCCTCCCCACCACCCTTACCCTTTTAAACCCGGGGATTGGGTTTGGGTTAAGTGACACCGTAAGGCAAACCTTCAACCACGGTGGAAGGGCCCCTATGTAACCATCTTTGTCACCCCTTCAGCACTTAAGGTCGACGGAATGGGCCCTTGGATCCACCACTCCCATGTGAGAGCAGCAGACCTACCAGAGGCTACTAAGGTCTGGACGGCTACTTTTCATCCCGATACCCCGCTGAAGATTAAACTTCACCGAACAGTATGACCCTCCCCTTGCCTTCCCTTGCCCTTGCCTGTTTTCTCTCCATTCTACAGGTGGGGTCCTTCGACCAACCATGGAAATGGTCTCTCATCAGCTTCGAACTCTCTACAGTGTTAGCCACAGTTGTAACTTCGGGGACTCCTAGCCTCCAAACCGAGACTTGTGACCTCATATGGGGACCTAAGGACATACGTGGCCCCCCGGTAATACCCCCGAATCCATCTGTAAGAACACGGGAGTATTTTACCTTTGTCCTGCCTCTAACCCTGGGAAATCTTACTGCAACCAGCCTATTGCACCAATTGGGGGTGCGAGACTATAGTCACCGGAGGAAATACTCGACACGGCTGCAACCCATGGAGCCCACTGAACCCTGACTCCTGGCTGACAGTGGAATGAGGTCCCCGCTTCTGTAGTCATCATTGCCGCAGACGTGACCCTTACCCAGAAACTGAGTGCAACCAGCTCCTCCCGAAGCCCCTCCAGGCCACTGACCAATCCTGGACCCTGGGTAGGACCTGGGGAATCCGGTGGTACAGATCCCATGGTAGCGGGCCGCATTTGGGAGGCCTGTTCACGATTAAGAAGGAGCCCGCTTTGCCCCCG
>NC_058131.1:442322561-442348271 GCF_016433145.1 Gracilinanus agilis
TAGGACCCAACCCTGTACTTAACCCCAATTTAGCCAGAACCCCCAAGCCCCCTCCACCTACAAGTCTTCCCCCCCCCCGCAAAAGACCACTATTTCTCAGCCCCTGTTCTCCATCCCCACCACCCAAGTTCCCTCTTAACCGCCATCCTATACATGGTAACCCCCTTTTCCCCCTACTACAAGCCTCTTTTTCGGCCCTCAACCACTCCTCCCCCAACTTTACTAAACAATGTTGGCTCTGCTTAGTTGCATCCCCGCCCTATTATGAGGCTTTTGGCCTAAATGCCTCCTATACCACTTCTCAAGAGGACAGCCCATCCCAGTGCCAATGGGATGACTCGCTCCCTGGCCTGACCTTCACCTCAGTAATCAGGAATGGCACCTGTGTGGCAGGCAATTCCAGCCTTCCAGACCCCCACCTCTGCTTGATTACTATTTATCTCCCAGGTGAGAGATATCTTATTCCCCACCAAGGGGCATGATGGCTGTGTTCCCACTCTGGTCTCCAGCCTTGTGTCTCTCCCACCTCCCTCATCGACTGCTTTGAGTTTTGCGTTCTTGTGACAATAGTCCCCCGGGTGACCTATTATGCTGATCAGGACCTCCTTCGAGCATGGGACCACATAGCATTTAGGTGATGGCGGCAGGAACCTGTTACCATTGCCGTCACCCTGGCCACCCTCCTAGAGCTTTCTGGGGCAGGGGTGGACATTGCCTCACCCATAGCACAGGCTCATGGGTTCCACCAGCTCCGCCAGGCAGTCGACGAGGACCTAGCCAGGCTGGAATCCTCTATTTCCCTTCTCGACAAGTCCCTCACCTCCCTGGCCGAGGTAGCCCTTCAAAACCGATGAGGCCTGGACATCCTCTTCCTTAAGGAAGAATGCTGCTTCTATGCTAATCATTTTGGACTTATCAGGGACTCTCTAAGCAAGCTGCGAGAGGGCCTGGAAGCCCGGAGGAGGGAGAGAGAAAAGGCCAGCCCTTGGTATGCCCAATTATTCCATTCCTCCCCCTGGCTCAACACCTTGATCTCCTCTCTTCTCGGACCTCTTGTACTTTTAATTTTAATTCTAGTCTTTGGCCCCTACATTTTTAATTACCTTGTCCGCTTTATAAAAGAGTGCTTGAGTACTATCCAGATAATGGCCCTCCGCCAACAGTCAACCCCGTCGGGCCCCAATCTAGAAGCTATAAACTGGCCCAATGGACAAGTCTTCCCCCTGTCCCTTAGAGAAAAAGAAGTAGGGAATGAGGGAGGCCAAGACAGGGAGCCACTTGACCCTTGCAAAACATATTGCTGCAAGACATGGCAAGCAGGCCCCTGACAAAGTGCATAGATGTGTCAACACCCTAACCACAGACCCCTGACCCAGTGCTAATCATAGACCCCTGACCCAGAGCTAATGCCCTAAGCCCTAAACTGTAGACTCCTGACAAGTACATAGATGTGTCAACACCCTAACTGCAAGAGATGCCTGTAAACCCCATAGGCTGATTAGGGACGGGCATAAAACTCCTGTATTCACGAACCCCGGGTGGAACTCTTAGGCTGAGCTCCCCTGGTGCTCACCAGATCAATAAACGACCCTTCCTGCCTAATTGCATTGTCTGCTGGTCTTCCTTGGTGGTGGGCTATGACTCAGACCCCAACACAACCCTTTATTTTCCTACCTTCCTAGGTCATTGTCTTTTCTTTTTATGCTGTATTTGGCCTTGATATCCTGGACCTTGTGGGCCAGTAGACAATGGAAGTCAAAACCACTCAAATAAATCCTTCACAGAGAAGACCAATGGGAGTGAAATGAGAATCCAGAGGAAAAGGAAGCAAAGACATCAAATTATGTCTGGTAAGAATCAACTTTTTAAAAGCTTTCTTGAAAATGAGGGAGAGTTTCACAGAAATCTTTAAGATCCACCAATGTTAATGGCAATTCAGCTATGCCCCACTCCTTCCTACGCCCCTCCCCCCAAAAAACCCAGCTCTAGCTCTCAAGAAACACACATATTGAGGAATACAATACATAGGCAGATAAGTAAATAAAACATCATTTAAGGAATAAAAGAGCTAATTCCAGGGAAAGATTCCTTTGGGAGCTATAGTAAATCTTGAAGGAATCAAAAACTTCTGAGGGGAGAAATGAAGCAGTACAAACCAAACTTGTAATGGCAAAGATACTGCAAATAGAACCGTTTAACTGGAATGTAGAGTACATGAATGGGAGTAATGTGAAATAAGCTTGTAAAGATAAGCCATAGTCAGATTGCGTAGGGCATTAAATACCAAACATTTTAAAAACAATTTTTTTTTATTCTAGAGACAATAAGTAGCCACTGGAGATTATTGAGCAGGGGAAAAACATAGTCAGACCTGTACACATCCACATATCTTGTTTATCAAGCAAAATACTTTAATTTTTGTTCTGCTGACAGATGAAAGTATATTCAGCTAAGAGCACAGTGCCTATTTCAAGTGTTTAAACAATCAAAGAATTAAAGGCAAAGAAAATAATTTTAAATGAAAGAAGGATATTGAAAGATGCTATCTACTTTCAGAGAGAGAACTGATGAACTCTGAATTCAGTGAACCATACTTTTAAAAAACATTATTTATTTTTATCATTTTGTTTATGTTTTCTTTTGCAACAAGGCTAATGTAGAAATATCTTTTGCATGACTTCATATGTACTAAATTGCTTTTCTATATCAAAGAGGGAGGGAAGGCAAGAGAAGGGAGAGAATTTCTAGAAAGAACAGAACAAAATGCAAAATTCCTTTTCACTTAGTTATATTATGTTAAGATTTAAGAAACCCAAAATCCACACTGAAGTGTTCTTTTTGAATCCCTTAAACATTCTCTGGTCTGTCCACTCCTTCATCTTTCTGGAATGATGGAGGAGAGAGAGACAATAGTACCTCATCAATCAGAGGTTTTCTTCCCCCAAAATCCTTCCCAGTGTACACACATGATACATAACTCACATGATACAACACAGATTTATAAAAGACAGATTACAGAGACAGTTAAAGCATGCTTCAGTAGTGGAACTAAATCTTTCCCTTTTTCTAGAATATCAGGCCTAGTCTCTTTTAGCTTGGCTTCTATTCATTAGAGCAGTGATTCCCAAAGTGGGTACTACCACCCCCTGGTGGGTGCTGCAGCAATGGGGGAAGTGGTAATGGCCACAGGTGCATTTATCTTTCCTATTAATTGCTATTAAAATTTTTTAAAAATTAATTTCCAGGGGGCTAAGTAATATTTTTTCTGGAAAGGGGACGGTAGGCCAAAAAAGTTTGGGAACCACTGCATTAGAGCCTCTTTGTTTTCCTCAATTATCTCAGTCATTCCTTCTTTTTCCATCTAAGACTAGTGAGGACTCATTTGTAAATATGTTGACTTTCTCAGGTAGGGGAGACTTACAAATTCTTCCTCACTCTAGTCTGGTATATTACTTCTTCTCACTCATATTTCACTTCTATTGGTTGGGTGATGGGAACCGGAGAATTCCCTTCTACCCCAATCACTTTACAAAGCTTAGCCTCTGGGGCTAGCACATTAAGGGACAATAGCAGCCCCTGTATCTGTCAGGAAAGTGGTCTCTCTGCCATTTTCAATGTTACCATTGGCTCCAGGTGGGAGTCAAAGAACAGGCTCTGACTCCTTTGAGCCCCAGTCTTTGTGAGAGAAAGAATCTTCTGCTCTCTCTGTTGTTTGGGATAATCTTTTTCCAAGTAATCTACTCCATAGCAGTAGCACAAAGGAGGAACACAAGTAATCTCTGGAGGCCTTACAAACACCTTTGACATTTGTTGTCTATATGCCTCTCTTAATCTATTTACAAATTCAACAGGAGTCTCATCCTCTTTCTGCTTGGTCTCATAGACTTTATTCAGATTCTGGCTCTGGGGCATTGTTGCTCTTATTCCCTGAATGATCATCTTTCTGAGATTCCTTATGTTTGTATGGTGGACAGATTCATTGCTATCCCAGAGAGGAAATTCCTGTTCACCTCTTGATCCACTTTGGGCTATGGGATTTTCATTATCCCAGACCTTCATAGTGCCTTGTCTGATCTAGCTCTGCTCTTCTCCCATTTCTAGGGGGCTTTCCATCTCTCTCTTAAAATTCTTCATTTCAGAGCCACTGATGGGAACATTATCATAACCAATTCCCTGTCTTAGTGGAGTTTCCCTCAGTGGCCATTACTTCACCACTCTACCTAAGAGTAAGTTTCTCTGATCTTCTACTAACTGTTCAAACTCCTGACTGAGAGGCCTGAAAGGATCAGGAGGAGGGATTAAAATCTCCTCAAGTGGGAAAGCTGCTGCTTGTGAAATAGGAGGTGGTACTGGTACAGGGGGAAATAGGAGCAGGAGGAGGAGGTACCAGATCCTCTCTTTTTTTTGCCTCAGTTCTAAATCATCCTCCTTCTCCTATCCCTTTTCTGCCTCTGCCACTGCTGCTGTTGCCACTACTGTTGCTGCTCCCCTCCCTTCAGACACATTATTTAACACAGAGGTCTTCACCTCAGAGGACCACAGAGCTGCAGAAACCAGCTCATCATCATTCCTAATCTTTCTCCTTTATTCCAAGCTTGCAATTTTAATTCCAACAGACTGTCCCAAGGGATACCAGCTGATTCTGTCCTGCTCTGCTCAGCCTCATCTATTATTATTATTACGTGTTGCTCCTTCTCTGTTATAGATTGTTTCTGTCACATGGTCTTTTTCTAGGATTTTAAGCTCTAATCTTCAATTTTCAGCTAAAGCTAGAATGACTATCCAATCCCCAAAAACCTAGTGTCTCTGGCCCAATGTTAGCAGCTCAATCCAGACCAGCTAACTTCTTCCCTTATTCACTCAGTCTTTTGTCTGAGGTCTCCTGTGAATAAGTCCCTAAGTTTACTCACTCTCACACTCACCAATCCTGGCTTGGAAAATGTATATTTATTGGCATGCTGTTTCCCTCCTTAGATTGTAAACATCTCAAGGACAGGGACTATCTTTTGCCTTTTTTTTTTTTTTATTCCTTGAACTTAGTATTCTACTAGCACTCAGTAGGCACTTAAATGTTGATTGATTGATTGATTGACAGCCAAACAAGGCCATTGTTGTAGAGGTTACATGATGGTCTAAATAAGAAATAAGGGATAAGAAATCAACCTTGAGAAAATCCAGGGTTCAGCTTGCTTAGACAAGTTTTGAGGAATACAGTTGTCAGGGGAAAGGGTGTTGGGTGGGGGGGGGATCAGGATTCTGGGCACAACCTAGAATAATTTACTGACTTTAGCTTCTGTGGCTTGGCTTTGCAGAATCTACATTCTCCACCTGGGCATCCTAATGTCTCCCGTTTCTCAAGTCACCACCCACAAGTTTTCATCTTTTGAGTTGGGGCCCAGAACAATTTATATCTCTGGAAGGTCTAAAAAAGACTATTACGTACTGCAAAGTCCATGTTTCTGAGGTCTTTGTCCATAAAAAGTGGGCTGATGGCAAAAAAATTGGAAAATGAGGGGATGCCCTTCGTTTAGGGAATGGTTGAACAAATTGTGGTATCTCTTGGTGATGGAATGCTATTGTGCTGAAAGGAATAATGAACTAGAGGAATTGCATGTGAACTGGAATGACCTCCAAGAATTGATGCAGAGTGAAAGGAGCAGAACCAGGAGAACCTTATACACAGAGATGGATACACAGTGACACAATCAAATGTAATGGACTTCTCTACTAGTAGCAATGCAATGATCCAGGACAATTCTGAGGGACTTATGAGAAAGAATGCTATTCACATCTGTGAGTTTTGGGGTGATGGGAGGAAAGTAGGATAGGAGAAGGAAGGGAAATGAAGGGAAAGCCAGAAGAAGGGAAGGAAGGTAGGGAAGCCTGAGGAAGAGAAGCCGGGGTAGCCCAACTGGTAGCCTCCAGCCCAGGAGGGGAAATTGACCCAAGCCCTTTGGAGCTCAATAAAGATCAGGTAGCACTTATTGTTAGAATAGCTAGATTTTATTTAGTTAGGAAAGGGAAAAGTTAGGTAGGGAAAAAAGATCTCCTCTGGTAGGCACTCCTCCAGGGTTGAGAGCCTCTAGGGTAGGGAGAGTGCTGAGAGCCCCAAAAGGCACCAAAACTCTCTCTTTTATACTTTCTCCAACACCTCCCACAAAGGAAGTAGGAAGTGTCTGGGAAGTTGTAGCAGAGAGTTCTCGGAGACATAGTCTCCCGGGGTTTAGAATAATTTTAAGCAGCCCATCCACCCCCACCCCCCATAATCCTTTGGGAGACCAGTATCCCCAATGGATCATAACATACATAAATAAATTTACAAGTTCTAAATGAGAAAAAAATCACAATAAGTCTTTGAATAATGCCCAATTAAAGTAATCCATGTCCAACATCATGCACTTACCCACTTAGCCAGGACCATAGTCAACCACCATAGTAAGAAAATTAGGGAAAATGACTAGATTTTTATTTATTGGTCTGATATTTTATCATTTCTTCTTTTCTTTTTTCATCATTTCTTCTCAGGGATAGAATATGGAACCAGAACAGCCAATTGTTAGACATATAAATTTTGACAGGGAGTGTGGTTCAAGGAGTCCTATGTCTTAAGGTATGTTAAGCATTGCAACCTTGATTCTCACACTAGGTTCAAGTCCTTTTTATTGGCATAGAAGTCTCAGCAATCTATTTGACCTGTGTGCTTGTTTGGCATCAGTCAGGTTAAGTGCGTGCTGCTTTGGCACTGTGTAGGTATCTGTGCTTAAACTTTGGCACTGTTTAGATGAAATCTGTGCTCCTTTGTTGATCCCATTTCTTCGAATCAGACATATGTGAAAAAGTCTCATATTAGTTAAATACCAATGGCAGTTTCAGTAGTCTAAGGCTTTTGGGTAGGCAGTGGACATCGTAAGCCTACACTAATCTAATAATAAAAAAAACTCTTTAAATTTAGATAGATGACATGTGCTTAGGAAAATTCAAATTCCACATGCAATTATAAAAATGTGCTAAAATTCAAAAAATATATATATACATATATATCTCCTATAACCAGTGACAATCAAAAACTATATCTTTTGGGGGCAGCTGGGTAGCTCAGTGGATTGAGAGCCAGGCCTAGAGACGGGAGGTCCTAGGTTCAAATCCGGCCTCAGACACTTCCCAGCTGTGTGACCCTGGGCAAGTCACTTGACCCCCATTGCCTACCCTTACCACTCTTCCACCTATAAGTCAATACACAGAAGTTAAGGGTTTAAAAAATAAAATATATATATATATGTATATATATATATATTGCAATTAGTGTCACTTAAGGAGGGGTAGAATATAAAGGTTCTTACCCAAGAATTTAGATGCATTTCCTCTTAACTTAGCCATGATCCACAGTGTAAGTGCAAATGAGGTAAAACAAATCATTGAAGAAAATACAAAAATTGCACAGAAAGCACAAAATGCATAACAAATCAATTCAACACAGGTTTCCTAATATACGTTTTCTTTGAGGTAATATATGTTCAAATACAGTGAAACAACAACAATAACAAAAAATACAAAGTACAGATGTAGCAATAAGGCAGTCACAAATACAATCAATAGTCAATTACAGTCAATTATTCAGTATCAACAGAAGGTACTCATTTTACATGGCTACAATGAATCCATGAGTCCCTTTCCCCAATTTTAATAGCTATTGGTTAGTGGATAGGACTGAAATAGTCCATCATCAGCAGATTCAGTTGATCCAGTACATTTGAAGTTCTTTACTTCTACACTTTCACCTGGGTTTAGGTCGTGAAGCAAGAAGTCTATGGGGCCTGCCTGAACAGCAGCTCCAGAATCGTGGAGCTCTTTCAGTTTGGTTTGTAATTCTTTGATGTATGTGGCAATGGTCATATCCCCTCCTAACAATGAAGTATAGGCAGGGGTAAATGGTTGAGCCTGAATAGGTGGATGTCGAATAGCATTTCAAATGGTGAGATGTGCAAATCACAGAGGGAGAATTTCAGGCCATTTTAGATGAGTCTCTGTGTACAATTTGCCAATCATAGTTTTAAGTTCTTTAGTCATCCTTTCAACTTAGCTGGAGCTCTGAGGATGATAAGGTATATGAAATTTAGGAGTTATCCCTAAAAATGAATAAGTTTGTGATAAGACCAAATCTGTAAAATGGGTTCATCTATCCAAAACAATCCATGCTGGCAGTCCAAAACGAGGAATACTTTCTTTTAGGAGGACTTTAGCAACAAAAGCCACTGTGGCCTGAGCAGTAGGAAAGGCTTCAGGCCACCTGGTCAGCTGATCAACTATGACAAGGCAAAATTTATACTGTCTAGCTTTCAGCATAGAGATAAAATCAATTTGTAAATGCCCAAATGGTGTGTAAGCAAGAGGATGTCCACCAAAGGCTTTGCCATGAAGAGCATGTTGATTGGAGGCCTGACAAGTAGGGCAAGCTGTACATATTTTGGAGGCAATTAGAGTTATTCCAAGTGCTACTCATACTATTAACAGAATCTACAGTGCCTTGGGTGCCTAAATGACCACGTTTATAAACGGATTGACAAATTTGGGTATAGAAATTTCTAGGGAGCAGGGGTTTGCCATCTGATGATACCTATACTCCATTAATTTGTTTGGCTTTAAATTTCTTCTTCCATTATCCCACTTCCTTGTCACTATAGGAAAGGGATACATCCAAATCATCAGTGATTATCAGTGCCAAAATGAGTTCAGGTCTTTCCAAGGCCACTAGCTTTGCTGCAGCATTTGCTTGGTCATTTCCCCTGGAGACAGGTCAGTACCACATGTATGTGCAGAGCAATGAACAACAGCTATGGCTTCAGGGAGCTGGAGGGCAGAAAGAAGGTCCGTGATAAGGTTTGCTTTGGCAATACATTTCCCAACTGATGTCAGGAATCCTGTTTGAAGCCATAGCATGCCGATGGCATAACATATGCTGAATGCATAACGGGAGTCCATGTAAATTGTGGCCCTCTTATCCTTCACTATAATATACGCATGTTTTAAAGCTGTGAGTTCTGCACCTTGTGCATTTACATTTGAGGGTAAGGAAGCTGACCACAGAGTGGCAAATTAAGTAACTACTGCAGCTCCTGTATAGCGCATGCCATCCCTCATAAAGGATGAACCATCTATAAATAATATTAATTTGGGGTTGTCCAAAGGGGTGTCCAGTAAATCATTGTGAAGTTTATCAGCAATGGACACTAAAGAGGTATAATCATGTAAAGGTTCTCCAGAAGTTGGCAAATCAGGGAGCAAGGTTGCAGGATTAAGAACTCCACAGTGTTTTATTGTGATGTTTTCATTGTTCAAGAGGGTTATTTCATATTTTGTAATTCTTTGATGTGTAAATGCTTGTGTCCTATGTCTCAATAACAATGCCTCAACCTCATGTGGGGCACATTATGGTCAGAGGGCATTCTAATATGCCATTGCATCTACTCCTCTAAGACATGGTAGTGCTCCTGAAGCTACTGGGTCCAGCTGGGCCAAATAGTAGGCTCCTGGGCTTTGAGCAGATCCCAAAAGTTGAGTCAGAACACCTGAAGGTTCATGGACATATAAAGTAAATGGTTTATCCTAATTTGGGATGCCTAGAGCAAGAGCAGACAGGATAGCTTGTCTTAAATTTGAAAGATCTGTCAGATGTTCTGTTTCCAATTTAAGTGGTTCAGGGACTGAATTTTTTGTAAGTGCTACAAGGAGTTTTGTGATTTCCCCATAGCAAGGGATCCACTGCTAACAGAATCCCATTGCTCCAGGAATTGCCCTTAATTGCTTTTTTGTGGTAGGAGTGCTTAATTTTTGTATATTTTCAATATGTTTTGGAGAAATAAGATGGGACCCAGTAGTTAAAATGAAACCTAAATATTGGACTTTGGGGGACACCACTGAACTTTGTCTTTTGAGACCTTATGGCCTCTCTTATCTAGTTCCAAAAGGAGGTGCTTACTCTCCTCCTGACACGCTTCAGCACTTGACAAAAACCAAGAGCAAATTGTCCATTTATTGGTATTAAACAGCTGTGTTTGAATTTGATGGCATCTGTATCCACATTTAAGAATTGCATAAATAATGTAGGGCTGTCCATGAACCCTTGAGGCAATCAAGTCCAGGTCCATTGTGAACCTTTCCAAGTGAAAGCAAAGATATACCTGGAATCCTCATGCACAGGTATAGAAAAAAAAGCAGAGCACAAGTCTACAACAGTGAAATGTGTAGCTGTGCTGGGAATAGAAGAAACAATAGTATTTATGTTGAAAACTACAGGGTGTCTCTTTATAACGTGNATATATATGCATATATATATTGCAATTAGTGTCACTTAAGGAGGGGTAGAATATAAAGGTTCTTACCCAAGAATTTAGATGCATTTCCTCTTAACTTAGCCATGATCCACAGTGTAAGTGCAAATGAGGTAAAACAAATCATTGAAGAAAATACAAAAATTGCACAGAAAGCACAAAATGCATAACAAATCAATTCAACACAGGTTTCCTAATATACGTTTTCTTTGAGGTAATATATGTTCAAATACAGTGAAACAACAACAATAACAAAAAATACAAAGTACAGATGTAGCAATAAGGCAGTCACAAATACAATCAATAGTCAATTACAGTCAATTATTCAGTATCAACAGAAGGTACTCATTTTACATGGCTACAATGAATCCATGAGTCCCTTTCCCCAATTTTAATAGCTATTGGTTAGTGGATAGGACTGAAATAGTCCATCATCAGCAGATTCAGTTGATCCAGTACATTTGAAGTTCTTTACTTCTACACTTTCACCTGGGTTTAGGTCGTGAAGCAAGAAGTCTATGGGGCCTGCCTGAACAGCAGCTCCAGAATCGTGGAGCTCTTTCAGTTTGGTTTGTAATTCTTTGATGTATGTGGCAATGGTCATATCCCCTCCTAACAATGAAGTATAGGCAGGGGTAAATGGTTGAGCCTGAATAGGTGGATGTCGAATAGCATTTCAAATGGTGAGATGTGCAAATCACAGAGGGAGAATTTCAGGCCATTTTAGATGAGTCTCTGTGTACAATTTGCCAATCATAGTTTTAAGTTCTTTAGTCATCCTTTCAACTTAGCTGGAGCTCTGAGGATGATAAGGTATATGAAATTTAGGAGTTATCCCTAAAAATGAATAAGTTTGTGATAAGACCAAATCTGTAAAATGGGTTCATCTATCCAAAACAATCCATGCTGGCAGTCCAAAACGAGGAATACTTTCTTTTAGGAGGACTTTAGCAACAAAAGCCACTGTGGCCTGAGCAGTAGGAAAGGCTTCAGGCCACCTGGTCAGCTGATCAACTATGACAAGGCAAAATTTATACTGTCTAGCTTTCAGCATAGAGATAAAATCAATTTGTAAATGCCCAAATGGTGTGTAAGCAAGAGGATGTCCACCAAAGGCTTTGCCATGAAGAGCATGTTGATTGGAGGCCTGACAAGTAGGGCAAGCTGTACATATTTTGGAGGCAATTAGAGTTATTCCAAGTGCTACTCATACTATTAACAGAATCTACAGTGCCTTGGGTGCCTAAATGACCACGTTTATAAACGGATTGACAAATTTGGGTATAGAAATTTCTAGGGAGCAGGGGTTTGCCATCTGATGATACCTATACTCCATTAATTTGTTTGGCTTTAAATTTCTTCTTCCATTATCCCACTTCCTTGTCACTATAGGAAAGGGATACATCCAAATCATCAGTGATTATCAGTGCCAAAATGAGTTCAGGTCTTTCCAAGGCCACTAGCTTTGCTGCAGCATTTGCTTGGTCATTTCCCCTGGAGACAGGTCAGTACCACATGTATGTGCAGAGCAATGAACAACAGCTATGGCTTCAGGGAGCTGGAGGGCAGAAAGAAGGTCCGTGATAAGGTTTGCTTTGGCAATACATTTCCCAACTGATGTCAGGAATCCTGTTTGAAGCCATAGCATGCCGATGGCATAACATATGCTGAATGCATAACGGGAGTCCATGTAAATTGTGGCCCTCTTATCCTTCACTATAATATACGCATGTTTTAAAGCTGTGAGTTCTGCACCTTGTGCATTTACATTTGAGGGTAAGGAAGCTGACCACAGAGTGGCAAATTAAGTAACTACTGCAGCTCCTGTATAGCGCATGCCATCCCTCATAAAGGATGAACCATCTATAAATAATATTAATTTGGGGTTGTCCAAAGGGGTGTCCAGTAAATCATTGTGAAGTTTATCAGCAATGGACACTAAAGAGGTATAATCATGTAAAGGTTCTCCAGAAGTTGGCAAATCAGGGAGCAAGGTTGCAGGATTAAGAACTCCACAGTGTTTTATTGTGATGTTTTCATTGTTCAAGAGGGTTATTTCATATTTTGTAATTCTTTGATGTGTAAATGCTTGTGTCCTATGTCTCAATAACAATGCCTCAACCTCATGTGGGGCACATTATGGTCAGAGGGCATTCTAATATGCCATTGCATCTACTCCTCTAAGACATGGTAGTGCTCCTGAAGCTACTGGGTCCAGCTGGGCCAAATAGTAGGCTCCTGGGCTTTGAGCAGATCCCAAAAGTTGAGTCAGAACACCTGAAGGTTCATGGACATATAAAGTAAATGGTTTATCCTAATTTGGGATGCCTAGAGCAAGAGCAGACAGGATAGCTTGTCTTAAATTTGAAAGATCTGTCAGATGTTCTGTTTCCAATTTAAGTGGTTCAGGGACTGAATTTTTTGTAAGTGCTACAAGGAGTTTTGTGATTTCCCCATAGCAAGGGATCCACTGCTAACAGAATCCCATTGCTCCAGGAATTGCCCTTAATTGCTTTTTTGTGGTAGGAGTGCTTAATTTTTGTATATTTTCAATATGTTTTGGAGAAATAAGATGGGACCCAGTAGTTAAAATGAAACCTAAATATTGGACTTTGGGGGACACCACTGAACTTTGTCTTTTGAGACCTTATGGCCTCTCTTATCTAGTTCCAAAAGGAGGTGCTTACTCTCCTCCTGACACGCTTCAGCACTTGACAAAAACCAAGAGCAAATTGTCCATATATTGGTATTAAACAGCTGTGTTTGAATTTGATGGCATCTGTATCCACATTTAAGAATTGCATAAATAATGTAGGGCTGTCCATGAACCCTTGAGGCAATCAAGTCCAGGTCCACTGTGAACCTTTCCAAGTGAAAGCAAAGATATACCTGGAATCCTCATGCACAGGTATAGAAAAAAAAGCAGAGCACAAGTCTACAACAGTGAAATGTGTAGCTGTGCTGGGAATAGAAGAAACAATAGTATTTATGTTGAAAACTACAGGGTGTCTCTTTATAACGTGATTGTTCATGGCCTTCAAATCCTGGACAAATCAATAGATATGCTTGCTATTGGGTGCCAATTTTGGTTTTTTAGCAGGCAGGATGGGCGTATTGTATTCTGATTTGCAAGGAATAATGATCAAATGACCCCTCAACAATATATCTTAAGTGGAACTCACCCCCAAACTATTCAAGGGGCTAATTCAAGAGCCCGAGGAAATGCCCAAGCATCTTTATAAAGGTGAGATGGTAGGGGCAAGGACCTTATAATCAAAAAGGGAAACCTTTGATTTTCTAGACCCTGATATTTTGATACCAATTATCCCCATACATTCCCCCCCACATAGTAAGGAACCTCATATAACCCTAAAAGTGGGAAATTCATATTACAAGTATTTATTAAACACTGGAGCTTCAAGATCAGTCCTGATGAGTAAACCAGATGAAAACTGTAACTATGACTCTCTAAATGTAGTAGGTGTCTCAGAAACACCTCGAAAAGTTCCACAACTTTCTCCTCACATGGTAAGCATGGAACCCCTAACAGAAGAACATTCATTTCTTTTAATGCCTGGATCCCCCACAAATTTTCTGGGAAGGGATCATTATGTAAACTTAAAGCCACAATAGTTTGGGCTCCAGATGGCTTCAGATGTCATTAGAATTACCTGAGGACTCTTTAAATCTGCTCCCTGTACTTCTCTCAGAGAGCCAGGAGGTGAAAGAGTCTCTCATCTTTGAAATCCCAGATAATATCCCTAAGTCTCTCTGGGCCACATCTTCTTCCGATGTAGGCCTGTTTAAGTCAGCTGTTCCTGTTCAGATTAAAACAAGAAGTGGGTGAGCTCCCTCCATTCCTCAGTATCCCCTATCAAAAGAAGCTATTGAGAGAATCACCCCAATAATAAATTCATTAATTGAGCAGGAATAATAATTCCATGCAAATCAGAATATAATACACTTACTTTACCTGTTAAAAAGCCAAAAATAGGTCCAGATGGAAAAGCCCAATATTGATTTTTTTCAAGATTTAAGGGCTGTAAACAATGATGTCATAAAAAGACATCCTGTGGTTTCAAACCCAAACACAATTATTTCCTCTATTCCCAGTACAGCCACTTACTTTACTGTAGTGGACCTGTGCTCAACCTTTTTCTCAATTCCTATTCATGAGGATTCCAGACATATATTTGCCTTTACCTGGAAAAATTGCTAGTTAACCTGGAGTCCTTTGCCCCAGGGGTACACAGAAAGTCCCAGCCTTTTAGCACAGATTTTGAGCCAAGACACAGATAATATAACATTTAAAAACAGCAAATTAATTAAATATGTGGATTATTTACTCTTGGCCTCACCAGATGCCACAACATGTCAAGAAGATAGTAAACATCTTCTTTTAGAATTACATAAAAGAGGCCACAAGATCTCAAAAGGAAAGGTTCAGTGGTCTCTCCCCAAAGAATATTTAGGGTTCATTTTAACTGCTGGTGCCCATTCTATTTCTCCTAAGCGCATTGAATCAAAAATTGAGCGCTCCTACCGCTAAAAAGCAGTTAAGAGCAATTTTAGGAGCAACCAGGTTTTGTAGACAATGGATCCCTTGCTTTCTGGAAATTATTAAGCCCTTTACACCATTAACAAGGGATTCAGTCCCTGAACTGCCCTCAAATCTAAGTGCTCAAGGTGCAGAACTCTTAGCCCTAAAACATGCATGTATAATTGTCAAAGATAAAAAGAAAACAGTTTATACAGATTCTAGATATGCATTTGTAATTTGTCATTCAGTGGGTATATTATGTCTTCAGAGAGGATTTTTAACCTCAGCTGGAAAATCTATAGCTAATGCAAAAATTATGAATGAAGTTCTTTCTGCTTTCCAGCTACCCAAAGCCCTAGCTGGAGTTCATTGCTCTGCCCATTCAGGTGGCAATGACCCTGACTCTAGGAGGAAACGACTGGGCAGACACTGCTGCAAAGCTAGCAGCCATAGAAGGGCCTGAATTAATTTTAACTTTAACAACCACTGATGACTTAACTTTATCATTTTCTATAATGAGAAGGAAGTAGAAAAATTGAAGTAGAAATTTAAAGCTAAAAAGGTAAGTTGAGTATGTGTATCCTCTGAAGGAAAACCCCTGCTCCCTAGAAGCTTTCGTCACCAAATTTGCCAATCTATTCATAAAAATGGTCATTTTGGTACCCAGGGCATCATGGACTCTGTTAAAAGAGTATGGATAGCTCCTGGCATAACTACTATAGCCTCTAAAGTGTGTGCAGCCTACCCTACTTGCCAAGCATATAACCAACATGCCTTTGTGGCAAAGCTTTTGGTGGGCATCCTTTAGCTTACACACCTTTTGAGAACCTGCAAATTGATTTCATAACAATGCCAAAGGCTGGACAATATAAATTTTGTCTATTCATAATGGATCAACTGACCAGATGGCTGGAAACATTTCCTACTGCCCGAGCCACAGTGACTTTTGTTGCCAAGGTGCTTTTAAAAGAAATCATTCCTCTTTTTAGCCTGCCTGCACGTATTGATTCAGACAGGGGAAGTCACTTTACTGATTCAGTTTTATCTGAAATATATTCCTGTTTGGGGATAACTCCCAAATTCCATGTACCATATCATCCCCAGAGCTCAGGCCAAGTTGAAAGAATGAATAGAGAACTTAAAACTATGACTGGAGAATTATGCGCTGAGACACATTTAAAGTGGCCTGAAATTCTCTCTCTGGCCCTATTTTATCTTAGAAGCAGGCCCAGGGGAAATCTACTTATCTCATCATTTGAGATGCTTTTTGGACATCCCCCTATACAGGTTAAGCCTTTTTCTCTGCATATATATCACTATTAGGAGGAGATACTTCAATTGCTTCTTATATACAGGAATTGCAGCACAAACTGCAAGAACTGCATGAATCCGGAGCAGGACCAATAGACTTTTCACTTCATGACCTGAACCCAGGAGACAAGGTGTATATAAAGAATTTCCAGTGCACTGGAGCAACTCAGCCTTCCTGGGCAGGGCCTTTTCAAATATTATTAACCACTCCAACAGCTATAAAAATTGGAGAAAAGGACTCTTGGATTCATTGCTCACATATAAAGAGAGCATCTTCTATTGAAACTGATTGACTGTATCCTGTCACATGCATTGGAGATAATAGTTCATAGACAAATGGATGATGTTTCTGGAATCACATTGTATTTTTTCCCTGAATTTATTTTACTTTTCTTCTTGTTTTCTTTTTCTTTCATTATTTTTACATATTTAAAATATTTTATATTTTATTTATAATAATCAATAGTAATCTTTTTTTGTTTTGCAGTAATATAAGTTTAATATACATATATATTTGCTGTAATATTAATGCATACACACAAAGCTCTAGACTATGGTAACCTGCCATGTATTGATAAATATTATGGGACTGTGATTAATGTTTCTGTCTGATTCCAGGAGAAGGGAACACAAGAGCCCACATACAGTGCTAAGAAGCACAAGGTCATGGAAATCAAGTTGTCCCAATGGGATTGATGAGAAACTGCACAGTGCCAAAGAGCACAAGGTCAAAAAGACTATATCAATCCAGGTAGGACTGAGGAACTTCCATGCCAATACTGAAGGACTTGAACTTAATATAATACTCAAAGTTGTGAAGCTTGACATATGTTAAGATGTAGGACTCTTCATACTACAACAGCAAAACCTTTCTACTGACTTCATTGCCAACAAAGGAGAAACTGAAAGAGTTGTGCTCGGACTCCAGAGGGAGCAGGAACTTGGAGGACCCTTCCTTGATCCCTCTTTTACCCCTTCCTTGGAGTTATTCCCCTGTTTGTTAGATAGTGTTAAGGATAGGATATTGTAAGGAGAAGGAGAGTCAGTTTCTGAGTCAAAGCTACAGGAGAAATCAGAACTGCTCTCTTGTTGTGGGGTTCATAGTTGATAGAGAAGTTATCCCTGTATCCTTCTTCCTCAAAAATCTTCAAAGATCCCTTACCCTGTTATCCTGAATTCCCTTATCCTTATAATAAATCTTTATTAGTTTATAATTGGTAGTTTGGGGCTGTTACTTGGAGGGGAGGAAGACTGATCTTGTGGCTGAGGGGAAGACAAATACCAAACACCATCTTGAAAGGCAAAGCCACTGGAACTTGAGAGTAGGGAGGCTTGTCTCCATAGTGCTGGCTCTGAGGGGGTTACCCATTAAGGTCACAACTGATCCCCAACACCTTCCTTCAACATCCCCACTATAGCTTTGCCAGTTGGGAACCTTTTTGAGTTTTTCCCCACATAGGTCTTCCCTGGGGTGTGGATGAGTGATAGCTGATCTGGCCCATTGAAAGCTAACTTAGGGGGGAGTCTAGATACTCATCCCATTTTACCATCTACACTCACCATATACAGTTGGCTATGGGAGGGGAGGTGGGAGGAGAGGAGGGAAAGAACATGAATCATGTAACCATGGAAAAATACTTTAAATTAATTAAATAAAAAATTTAAATCACACACACAAAAAGAGTGGGCTGAGTAGAGCCTTTCATAAACAAGAGGTGGCTAAAATGAGTAATTGTTAGACTTTTGGACCTAAAAGTTCCTCAAAGTAGCTACCACTATACCACTTTTGAAAAACAGTTGCTCACCTGAGCCCTAATTGCTCCCAAACAGATGTCTACCCTAACAAGATGGGTAAGCTACAAGTGACTAATAGTGCTCAATAGAAATGTCACATTAAAAATCACATTTTCCTGCTTTTCACAAATAGGTGGCAACTATGCCAGTGCAGACCCTGGACTCCCTCCTCCACTGGCCTATTGGACATCTTCCTATGAGGACCTGGTTGAAGGCAGGATAGGTAGATATGAGGATTATCAACATAGAAGTGGAAATTAAATCCATGGAACCATTTTGTCTAGTTTATCAATGGCTCCTTCCTTTATAAAAGAGGTATTGTAAAGGGGGAAATTAGAGTTTTGGTTGGACTAAATATTTAAATGGGTAGCCACCAAGAATTGAATAAATATCAATTCTAAAATGATTTTTAGTAATTTATTTATAAAATATACAAGAGAGATGAGTAGAGGGTAGAGTAAGAGGTCTAGCTTAACACTCTTAAGTAATTTGCTCCAACCCCTGGCTCAATCTAGGCAGGGCTAATTAGTCCTAAGCCAGAGAAGGCTCAGCCTAGACCCAAGGGTCCAGGGCCAAGGGCCGGGGATGAATGAAGTAAAAGCTTCAGTCATGAAGCCTCTCTTGCAAGGAGAGTTCCTTCAGAAAAATCTAGGAAGAGTCAGTCTTTACACTCACCACATGGTAGTACAAAGGGAGAGATTTAAGAACAATCTCACCAAGGAGGTCCGGTAAGCAGTGTTTCCAACTCCAGCTCCAGCTCCAAGAAATGAACAGGAACTCACAGGAAGTTGTCACTCCCTTTTAAAAGCACTTCTTTTGTGTCACTTCCTGTGCCTTCCTTCTAGTTTACATGTCCAATCACAACAAACGCTTTGCTTAACCCAGGGGGCAGTCAGTCAATTCTGATTTGTCACCCACTTTTGCAAGACCTGCACCACACTGTTCCATTGGTCATAGTAAAAAGAGAAATTCTGACTTCCTTGGATAAGTTCACTGATCTTGGCAATATTCTTTCTAGCAATACCTATATAGAAGGTGAGGTTGATGGGAGGGCCCAAAATAAAGTGTGGGAGAGAAGAGGTATTAGTTTGCATACCAAGCTGATGGTTTACTGTGCTGCTGTGTTGAATTCACTGTTCTATGCCACTGAGATTTGGTACCAAGCCAGAAAACAGAACCACTTTCACTTGAATTATCTTAGCAGGATTCTAAAGATTACCTGGCAAAATAAGACACTGAGGTACTCTCTTGTGCCAATCTTCCAAACATTCAAACTTTTCTTGCAGAGAGTGCAACTCTGATGAACTGACCACATAGTAATGCCACATCTTTATCTAAAAGGCTATTTTACAGAGAATTCACACAAGGCAAGTATTCATATGGTGGGCAGAGAAAGTAGTACAAGGACACTGAAAGAATGGGGGTTTTACCTACTAAATAGAGGTCCCTTAGTGTGGATTTAGGTTTGGATCAGTGGTTCTGGCCTAGTTTGTAAGTTTAACACAAAATCTTACTGTGGTTTGATGTTATTCATATAAACGATGTTTACTTTATAAATAGCAGGATGAGTAGAGGACCAGGGTAAAAAGAGTTCCCTAAGCTACCTAAGCTCCTCCCACTCAGATACAGGTCCTGCTTGGTCCCAACACTGTTGGGCTCCTCTATTTGCTCTCTCTATCTGCCTAAACTCTTCTAGCTAACTAAAATCTGACTACTCTTATGGGAAAAACCAGGGGAGATAACTTAAATATTGTATGTGGGTTCAGGAGGGTGTGAAGGAGACAGGAATGACAAAAGGTGGGACCAAACAAGGTAGGGAAACTGGGTTTAACTGCCAAGGAAAAATGTCTGTTGGCAGAAGTGGCAGTTAGGCCTGTCACCCTGCACCATCTAGACAAGGGGCCTGTGGAAACTAGCAAGCAAATGACAAGAGTTTGTAACAAATTTAATTAAGGGAACTATGGTAAAGGATGGGAATAGGGGTTTCTACACTACTAGACTATGGGCAAACCACAGGGTCAGGGTTTATCTACACTGAACTGAGACCTAAGTAAGGCAGGGCTCAGAGAATAGCAGGACTGAAGTGGATATCCTCACAGCAGAGTCCTGACACACTCCAGTGATATTGCAGCTCCTCCAGGACCACTAGCTGTACTCTTTCAGGTGGGTAGATTCTGGGAGCTAACCCAGCCCAAGTTAACCTGCAACTCAGGTTGGGATTAATAGTCTCTACCAAAATCTCCCACAAGAAGATGACAGTCTTCCTTCAGGATCCCAGGGAATCAGGGTGCAAACTCCACTTCCTCTGAGGTCTCCCAGGGTCAGTTTCAACTTGTCCCAATCACCATGTAGTCTGTCTCAGAGAGAGAGCAAACCACTTCCTGCTTCCCCATTCCATTTGGAATTCTCAAGCCCTTCCTGCTAGGTCTCCTGAATAATAATTAAGTAATCCTCCTCACAACACTAGCTGGTCCAAAATTGAGAACAAAGTTCAGATTATAAAGTTTTAGCTAGAAGCCAACAGGCTTAAGCCAAGAGTGGTTTGGCTCTGAGTATAGCAGACAGATTCTGTCCAGGCAACTTCTCTAGGAATTGGGTCGCATCACTAAAACAAGATCAGGATGAGGGTCAGGGTCAGGATCAGGTAAAGAGTCTGGATTCCTGGATCTTCACAGCTCCGTCAAAACCCCTGTAACCGATCAAAATGGCCACTGGAAGTTTTTCCTTTTCCTCCACTCACAGCATCCCAGGGTAAAAAGGCTCCCTGGGACTCTCTGTCCTCCTCCTTATTCTTCCCTTTCATTCAGGAATGCGACTCCAAATGATTCCACGTATGCAGTCAACTGCCTTTGCAAACAGTCTCTTCTACAAGTTTCTTGCATGCTTTTTCCCCAAAGTCTTTTGCAAGTTTGCCTTAATCTATCTTTATTTTAACAACACTCTCAAGGTCTCTCTGAAGAACATTAGTATCCATTCTGAGAAATGAGAGATGCTGACATAGGATTGTCCAGAATTGCAACAAAGGAGGCATTGTACTCCATCAGAAAAGTAGAATAACAGAAGCACAAATGATATGTGAGTTCTGAAAATCCACAGACATCTCCATCCCAAATATTCTAGTAGACTATTTGCACCTGACTTTTATTGAACTGATCAGCCACAGCCAAATGCACTGTACTCTGACCCCAACATCATAATGCCATTGGACCTCTTTGAAAATGAAGGCCAAACAGCAACTTCCACCTTTTCATTACAAAGGGTGGGCAGACTTGTGTCCTCCTGCGGGTTGACAGAATGTTGGGTAGGGGCATGGCATTCTAGTAGAGACTAGCAACTACAAAGAAGTTGCTGAGGGGATTTCAGAGCACAAGCCCATTCACAAAATTCTTGCAAGCCTCTTAAATAAAATTCTTCTTTAACAGAGTTTTCAGAATTTGGGAAAAGCAGAAAAAAAATTGTCACCGGTCTTTCTTTTGTTGATTTATAGATAAGTGTTATTCCATTCACCTCTGGATCTAAAATACTAGGAGGTCAGATTTAGTCAGATCCTACCCACTACAAATATGATGTTGAACTTTACTGTTGCTGTTTAGTTGTGACCCCATTTTGGGTTTTCTTAGCAAAGATACTTGAGTGGCTTGCCATTTTCTCCTCCAGCTTATTTTACAGATAAAAAAACTAAGGCAAACAGGATAAAGCAATACAGTTAGTATCTGAGGCCAGACAACTCAGGAAGTTGAGTTTTCCTGACCTATGTACTTTTTCTCCTCTTTTTCTTTCACTTCTTTTTTTCCTTCATATTTTGTATTTTCCTTCATATCATTCTTTCAGAGATCAAAAAAATGATGATAGGAAATTCTTAACCCTTGAGATTAAAATATAAAAGAGGAATAAGACATACACAAGTAACAATAATAAAATTTAGAAATTTGTTAAGTGCAGAGAGTAGGTTCAACAGAGTACCTGAAGAGAGCCAATTCTAACTTGGGAGTGGAGGAAATCATGAAAAATTTGCAGGATGAGAAAAGGCTTAAAGGGGTAGGAGAAGACCAATATGTGACGATTCAGAATCACATAAACACCGAATCTAAGTAATAATCCCTCTATGTTATATTTTCCAAGTGATTTTCCAGCCTTTTCTTGAAGATTTCAAGTAATGATTTACTTCTTCATAAAGCCCACTTTAACATTTGTATAAACTCAATTTTAGTGATTTTCTTTTCTATATCCAACTTGGATAGCCCTTTAAATGCTTGATTGATTTAAATCCTTTGATTCTTCTCTGAACTAAACAACCCCAATTCCTCCAACTATCCTCAGGTGGCATGAGCTCAAGGATATTCACTATCTTGATTTATCCTACCATTCTCTATCCTATGAATATTCTTAGAATGTAGTTTGTAGTTATGACTTGAACAGAGAAAGGTACAAAAGATGTTCTTTTTCCAGAAAATAATGCCTTTCTTAAAGCAGCCAAAGTTTTCATTAGCTTTTTTTTTGTAGCCATGTCAATTACATTGTTTACTCATTTTCAGTATGTTAAAACTTCAAGATTTTTTTTGCAGAAAATTATTTAACCATATCTTTTTGATCTTATACTTGTAATTTTTTCTTTTGATAAGAAGCATAAGATTTTTCATTTATTCTAATTAAATTTCATCTTATTTGATTCAGTATTTTTATAATATTTTTAGGATTCTGATTCTATCATACAATGTATCTTTTCCAGCTTTGTTAGGATTTTCTATGTCTTCAACCAGATCATTAAAATACAATAGCACAGGGCCGAACACAGGTCTCTGAAATACTCCGCTATTGATTTTCTTCCAAACTAACATTAACTCATTGATGACTACCTTCTTAATTTGAACTTTCAACCCATTCTGACACTATCTCATTGTTAACTCCATCTAATAATCATCTATCTTATACTTCATCTTTTCCACAAAAACAAAAGGAAACACTTGATCAAAAGCCTTGATAAAATCTAAGCAAATTGTATCCATAATAGGATGACCTATCGAGAGATAATAAAACTAATCTGATCTGGTAATGGGAAGTGGTACATTTGTACAGAGATATAGAAAAGCAGGATATGATTAGAGAATAGGTATAAACTAGAGATAAATTCCAATCATATACAATGTGAATTCCTCCGCCTGGTTTTGAATGCCCTCCTTTATTAGGTCTCCTTCCTATGCAACCTTAGTTCCCACTATTCTATTTACATTGTCCCTATAAGCACAATTTATTCATTCATGTCTGTGCCTTTATTTGGACTGCTTCTTTCACTTAAAATGCCCTTCCCCCTTTACTCTTATTTTTACTTCCTTATACTTTTCATCTTAGGATCAATACTTTATATTGGTTTCAAGGCTGAAGAATGGTACAGGGTAGGCATTGAGGGTTAAGTGTCTTGCCCAGGGTCTTGGACCCAGGTAGTATCTGGGGCCAGATTTCCTCTCTGCTTTTTATAGTAAGGTTTGGCTTAGGGTCCTTTCATTAATTTTATCTGAATTCACCATAATTTAATTCTCTCTTTGAAATCGCATAATATTGATGTTATACAATAAAATTCAGTACATGATTATATATACTGTTTCTCATTTAATGTTATCTCAGGTGCATAGGCCTTGTTTCCTATACTAGATTACATACTCCTTAAGGGTAGGGGCATTTCTTTGATTTTGTGGACTTTATTGTAGCACACATAATAAGTAGAATAGAAATTCTTAACCTGAATTCAAACCCCTGAAAGGGTTTGTGGATAGGTTTAAGGGAGTCTATTAATTTGGACAAGAAAAATAATGAATATTTATTTTTACTAACCTTCTAATTGAAATTTAGGGGGCAACTGGGTAGCTCAGTGGAGTGAGAGTCAGACCTAGAGTCAGGAGGTCCTAGGTTCAAACCCGGCCTCAGCCACTTCCCAGCTGTGTGACCCTGGGCAAGTCACTTGACCCCCATTGCCCACCCTTACCACTCTTCCACCTATGAGACAATACACCGAAGTACAAGGGTTTAAAAAAAAAAGAAAGAAATTTAACATTTCTTTGATTATGAGATGTAAGGGGGAGAAAGGGGTTTTATGGGTTCAATATATTAAAAGATGGTCGCCAGAGGATTGAACTATTATAATCCTCAATTAAGAATAATCTCAAGTCAAAATTGACTTTTACAATTAAGAAGAGAGAGAGGAAATAAGGAAATAAAAATGTAACCCAATAGGTAATTTACTATGATCCTCTAATTAATCCAGGTGAATCCTTAACCCTCAGCTGAGAATTAGAGGGCCAGAAGCCTGGAGGTGAATGAAGCAAAACTTCATTCACAGAGTCTTATTAAAAGAAGTTTCTTAAGAGAAATTCAGGAAGATTCAGTTAGTCTTTAAACTCACCATGTGGAATTCAAAGAAAATATTTAAAGCAGTCTCACCAGGGTCTCAGCATTCCAACATTCCTCCATGAACCAGAAGAGGTCTGTCACCAGACGCCCTCTTCAACTGAAGACCTCTCACTCACTCAACTCCCTCTTTTTAAAGAGGTCATTTATGCATCACTTCCTGTGCCTTCCCCTAGCTTGAGTGTCCAATCACAGTAGACGCTTTCTCATAGATCACCTAGGGGGCGGTCAGTTGATTCTGATTCATCACTCACTCTAGCACACATGGGTTAGGACCTCCCAGAATTTGGAGGTGCTCTCACCTTTGGTGATTAAATCTAAAGATGGACAGTGTAGACTTAATCTAATTATCACAGAGGCTAGATACCAAAATTATTTTAAGGGGTCCAAAGGTTTCAATATGATTCCAAAATGATCCCCCATATTAAAAGAAAGTTAAGAATCTGCCTAGAAAAATTTTGAAAATATTTACACATTCACTAAATACTTTCAGTTAATCTCTTTTCCTCTAATGACTATTAAAGTTTCCATTTTAGTATGCCTAAATTCAATCTGAATGATTCCAAATAGAATCGTATGTGTGGTGATGGGAAGGGAGAGGAGGTGTTTTATATTTGGAAAAGGAAAGCAAGTTAGTGCTTAAATTAAGTTCAACAAGATCCTTCAAATCTGTGTAATTCATAGTTACTAAAAGAAAGTAACATTTTTTTCTTGGAAGGAAGTAAAGAAGAAATAAGCACCTACTATGTGCACAGCACTATGCTAAGTGCTTTATAAATACTATCTCATTTGATCTACATAACAACCCTGAGAGGTAGTTGCCATTATTATCTCCCTTTTGAAGATAAAGAACTAAAGCAGATAGAGGTTAATTGATTTGGTCAGGGTCTCTCAGCTAGTAAATGTTTGAGGCCAGATATAAGTTCAGGTCTTTCTGACTACAGATCCAACACTTTCTTGACTGTTCCACCTAGCTTCTAAAATTCATCTGCTGGGTTCTTAGCATATAATCATATTAAATAGACTTTTAGATATTATTAATTCAATTGTAGGGGACAACAGGCAATTAAGACAGGAGGGATGATAAAGCTGTGAATGGCAGTGGCAGGTTAGAATATGGGCAAGTCAAATCTAGAAACTGTGGCTTTAAAAATTGTGTTGAGCCAAGACAATAAAAGCCTGCTGAGGTGAACTAGGACAGTCTCTGGAACTGTGGGGTATAAATCAGAAAGCTAATCTGGATAAACAGGATGGTCAAGTTTCAAGCAGCAGTAGCGCCTTATCTACAAACAAAATCTGTGTATATGCGTGTGTGTGTGTGTGTGTGTGTGTGTG
>NC_058131.1:442353271-442367440 GCF_016433145.1 Gracilinanus agilis
TGGCTTCTTGTAAGATTTTTTCTTTTGCTTGGAAACTCTTGAATTTTGCAATGATATTTCTGGGTGTTTTCCTTTCTTGATCGAATGCCGCAGGTGTTCTATGAATCCTTTCAATGTCTATATTGCCCTCTTGTTGTAGGACTTCAGGGCAATTTTGCTGAATTATTTCTGGTTAGTATGGAGTCCAGGTTTCTATTAATTTCTGGTTTTTCTGGAAGACCAATTATTCTCAAATTGTCTCTTCTAGACCGGTTTTCTTGGTCTGTCACTCTCTCATTGAGATATTTCATGTTTCCTTCTATTTTTTCAGTCTTTTGACTTTGTTTTATTTGTTCTTGTTGTCTTGAGAGATCATTAGATTCTAACTGCTCAATTCTAGCCTTTAGAGACTGGTTTTCAGCTATGATCTTTTGGTTTTCTTTTTCAATCTTGTTCAATTTGCTTATCAGTTCATTTGATTTCTGAGCCTCACTTTCCAATTGCAAGATTTTACCTTTTAAACTATTATTTTCTTGCCAGATCTCTTCCATCTTCCTCAGAATCTCAGTTTTGAACTCTTCCATAGTTTGTGAGGAGTTTTCCTTATTTGAGGAGGGTCCGGATGCTTGTTTGTTTTCCTCCTCTGTTTGCTGGGTTGTCTGGATTTTCTCTGTGTAAAAGTTGTCGAGTGTTAAAGGCTTCTTTTTCTTGTTGTTATTCTTTCTCTTCTGAGCTTCCTGAGACTGGGTAGCCATCATTAGCCCAGCAGCTTCTGAGGTTTATCCTCGCGCTCAGTGTCTGTTTGCGGACTATTGGCTCCTGAGGTCTGAGTTCTGGTTTTTTCCAAGGTCAAGCCCCCTGGTGGACCCCCTTGCTTGATCCTCTGCAGGAGGTTCCTTTACAAGTCTCAGGGCACTGCTTCCACAGTCGTATACCCGTCCACGCTGGTTCCCCACTCAGGCTTTAGTTCCTGGCTGTGTCTGCCTCCACCCACGCCTCAGCAGTGCCTGCGCTCTCAGCCCGCGCTCTGCGCCCTGCGTCCACTCTCTGCTCCCGCGCTCAGATTTCGCATGCGTTTTTTGGCTTATTGGGGTCCTAAATCTTGCTGCTCTCAGGAACAGGCTGCAGAGCTGCCAATGACTCGATGGGTGCCCCAAACTTGCTCTATTTCTTTTTAGCTGGCTTCGGCGCTATAGATGTGTGTGGAGGGGGTGGGGGTGGGGTGGTTGCTCAGCCCGCGATTTAGTGAGAGCTGTTTCACCCCTTTATAGCATGGAAATGCCTCGATTCCATGTACCTTCCACGTTGTGCCCTGTTGTGGGGTTCCTCCGTTTGTCTGGACTTGTTTTTATGTCCCCTTGAGGAGTTTTGTGTGTTTTGGTCAGGAGAGGTTAAGAGCTGCTTCTTACTCTGCCGCCATCTTAACCCGGAACCTACATAGTATCTTAAACACAGGATCAAGGAAGGGTTAGGAGAGAGG
Source organism: Gracilinanus agilis (assembly GCF_016433145.1). NCBI lineage: Eukaryota > Metazoa > Chordata > Mammalia > Didelphimorphia > Didelphidae > Gracilinanus > Gracilinanus agilis. The sequence continues at coordinate 442,354,731 of NC_058131.1, forward strand.
GATTAGGAATACTTATTCTAACACAAAAGGAAATATGGGGTCTTTTGGCCTAAACCAAACCAGAGGCTTTGGCCTGACAACGTTCTTTTCCTTTCTCTAATCTGCCTGCTAACCTAATCTAATGGCAGGTAGCAATGTTTTTTCTTCTGTTGGCACAGAGAGAATTAACTATCTTCAGGATGGCTCAGTGTGTTTTCCAGGTTGAAACCCCTCCAGCCACTGTAAGCAATTTAGCCAGCCTCTTGTAGTTGTTATCCAGGAGAAAACGGGTAAGATCTCTGGTCTTCAACGCACAGGGTAAAGGTTGGGAAAATCCCCAGGTATTCAAAGATTTGAATCCTGAGGTGAGGTAATTATTCTTCATTCACCACCAACTCCAAGGAAGATCTACCCGAAAGTTCTTTTCCAGAAACCCCTTGCTGTTTCTTTCCAACTGCCTCTCCTGTCATTCAGATCAACATTCCAAAAATCCTTCTCTGTGCATGTTTTTTCCTACAATAGTAATTTCACAATATTAACTTTGTACAGAAAGCTGTAGACATTTTATGTAATACAATACAGTCACTTCCTCAGCCATTCATCCAATTCTAAACTAATGGACAGGACAGACTTAAGCATTGACTCCTAGATCTCAAGGAGTTCAGCATCTGCCAGCTGAAAAGCAAACTATGCTCCTTTCTGCTTCCATTCATAATTCTCCAAAGATCTATCGTATCGAATTTTTCTATAATTGTTTCCATCTCCTTAACTGCTTTCTTGTTTATTTTATAGTTAATTAATCTAGATCTGAGAGGGTTAAATTAATGTCCCTTCATGACTATAGTTTTCTTCCTGTGACTTACTTAACTTTTCCTTCAAAAATTTGCATGCTATGCCATTTGGTGCAAAAATTCTTCCTTGTGAACCACTTCTGGAAGATCATTTCCCTCATCCTTAGCTCTTCTCCCAGTGCATCCTTCTTTTTCAGTCTTCCTTTCTTCTTTTGAGATAATTTCTGCATAGTAGACTCATGTCTATGACCTCTGAGTAGACTCCTTCTAAACTGCCCTAAGTATGAGAAAGTCTGTTGTTCATCTTTCCATATAGAAATGTAAACAGGTAAACTTGTTAAGTCCTTTATGATTTCCCCTTCATTTTTACTTTTAGGTTTCTCTTGAGTCTTGTACTTGAATGTCAAATTTCCACTCTGGCTTTTAAGCATGTGCGCTTAAGGGTCCTCTATTTCAACAAATGCTCATTTTATGTTATCCTAACTCCTTTGCCTTCTGTAATAAAAAATTCCAATTCCTACTTTGCTATAAAGTGGAAGCTGCTAAATCATGTGTGATCCTGACAATGGTTCATAGTATCTGAATTCTTTCTTACTGGTTACTTGCAGGATTTTCTCTTTGACCTAAGAACTCTGGATTTTGGCCCTGATATTCCTAGGAGTTTTCATTTGGGGATTTCTTTCAGGGAGTGATTCATGGATTTTTAAAAATTTCTATTTTGCCCTCTGGTTCTCAGCAGACTTCCTTTGTAGTCTCTTTAAAAAAAAACTTTAAGGTAGTCCAATATTTCTAAAATGATCTCTTCTTGTTTTATCTTCCAAATAAGCAGTTTTTCACATTTTCTTCTATTTTTCAGCATTTTGACTTTATTTTATTGTTTCTTGATGTCTCATAGAGAAATTTGTTCCTACATTACCAATTCTAATACCTGAGGAGTTATTTTCAGCTTATTTTTGTGTTTTTAATTCTCTTTTCATAATTTTCTCATGTAACACTCCTTTCTTTTGCCAATTTTCCTCTAATTCTCTTATTTGATTTTTAAAATAAATTTTGTTCCTTTAAAAAAAATCACTTTAGCTCTTCTATGGATTCTTTTGGGGCCTAAAATTTTGCATATAGGTGTTCTTCAAGTAGTTACCTTCTTTTCAGTTTGTGTCTTGAGCTTCCTTGCCACTATAGTAGTTTTACATGGTGGTGTCCTTTTTTGTTTGCTCATTTTTCCAGTCTATTTTTTAAATTCAATTTTATGTTAAAGTTGGTTCTGCTCCTTTCTGTCTCTAAGCCAGTACCATATTGTTTTGATGACCACTGCTTTTTTTAGAACAGTTTAAGATCTGGTACTGCTAGGCCACCTTCCTTCACAGTTTTGTTTTTTTTTTTTTTCATTATTTCCCTTGATGTTCTTGATCTTTTGTTCTTCCAAATTAACTTTGTTATAGTTTTTTTTTCTAATTCAGTAAAAAAGTTTCTTGGTAGTTTGATAGGTATGGCACTAAATAAGTACATTAATTTGGGTAGGATAGTCATTTTTATTATGTTAGCTCATTCTACTCATGAGTAATTAATGTTTTTCCAGTTGTTTAGATCTAGTTTTAGTTATGTGGAAAGTGTTTTGTAGTTGTTTTCATATAATTCCTGTGTATGTCTTGGTAGATAGATTTCTAAGTATTTTATCTTGTTTAGGGTGATTTCAAATGGCATTTCTCTTTCTAACTCTTGCTGCTGGAATGTGTTGGAAATAGATAGAAATGCTGATAATTTATGTGCGTTTATTTTGTATCCTGCAACTTTCCTAAAGTTGTTATTTCCACTAGCTTTTTAGTTGATTCTCTAGGATTCTTTAAATAGATCATCATATCATCTGCTTGGTCTCTTCACTGACTATTTTAATACCTTCAATTTCTTTTTCTTCTCTAATTGCTACTGCTAGTGTTTCTAGTATAATGTTAAATAATAGAGGTGATCTTATTTGGAATGCCTCTAATTTATCCCCATTGCAGATGATGCTTGCTGATGGTTTTAGATATATACTGTTAAATATTTTTAGGAAAGGCCCTTCTATTCCGATACTTTCTAGTGTTTTCAATAGGAATGGGTGTTGTATTTTGTCAAAGGCTTTTTCTGCATCTGAGATAATCATGTCATTTTTGTTGGTTTGCTTGTTGATATGGTAAATTATTGTGGATGGTTTTCCTAATATTGAACCATCCTTGCATTCCTGGTATAAACCCACCTGATCATACTGAATATGCTGGAGACTTTTTGCTAGTATTCTATTTAAGATTTTTGTATCTATGTTCATTAAGGAGATTGGTTTGTAGTTTTCTTTCTCTGTTCTTGGTCTGCCTGGCTTTGGAATCAGTACCATATTAGTGTCATAAAAGGAATTTGGTAGAACTCCTTCTTTGTTTATTATGCCAAATAATTTGTATAGTATTGGGATTAGTTATTCTTTGAATGTTTGATGGAATTCACTTGTGAATTCATCAAGCCCTGGTTCTTAGGGAGTTCTTTGATGGCTTGTTCAATTTCTTTTTCTGATATGGGATTATTCTATTTCTTTTTTTGTCAGTCTAGGCAATTCATATTTTTGTAGATATTCATCCATATTGCCTAGATTTCTCTATTTATTGCCATATAATTGAGCAAAAATATTTTTAATGCATTAATTTCCTCTTCATTAGAGGTGAGGTCTCCCTTTTCATCTTTGATACTGTTAATTTTGTTTTCTTCTTTCCTTTTTTTTTTTGTTAGATTGACCAGTACTTTGTCTATTTTATTTGTTTGTTTTTTTTAAGCACCAGCTTCTAGTCCTATTTATTAGTTCAATAGTTCTTTCACATTCAACTTTATTAATTTCTCCTTTAATTTTTAGGATTTCTAATTATTTTCTTCTGGGAATTTTTAATTTGTTCATTTTCTAGTTTATAATTTACATGCCCAATTCATTGACCTCTGCCCTCCCTAATTTTTTAATATATGTACTCAAGGATATAAATTTCCCCCGAGTACTGCTTTGGCTGCATCCCATAGATTTTGGTAAGAAGACTCATCATTATCATTCGCTTCAATCAAATTATTAATTGTTTCTATGATTTGTTCTTTAACCAATTTTAGAGAATCATATTATTTAATTTCCAATTAATTTTTGGTTTGCCTCTCCATGTACCCTAGCTAATTATTATTTTTATTGCATTATGATCTGAAAAGGTTGCATTAATTATTTCTGCTTTTTTGTATTTGTTTGCTATGGTTTTATGCCGTAGCACACGGTCAATCTTTGTGAATGTACCATGTGCTGCTGAAAAGAAGTTGTATTCCTTTTTGTCCCTATTTATTTTTCTCCATATATCTATTAACTCCAATTTTTCTAAGATTTCATTCACATCTCTCACCTCTTGTTTTTTGGTTTGATTTATCTAGATCTGATAGAGGAAGGATCAGGTCTCCCACTAGTTTTATTTACTTGTTTTATTATCTCTTTTCTCCTTAAGCTCCCCCAATTTCTCTTTTAGAAATTTGGATGCTATGCCATTTGGTGCATTCATGTTGAGTACTGATATTTCCTCATTGTCTATACTGCCTTTTATCAGGATGTAATTACCTTCCCTATCTCTTTTGACTAGATCTACTTTTACTTTGGCTTTGTCAGACATCATAACTGAGACTCCTGACTTTTTCTCAGTTGATACCCAATAGATTTTGCTACAGCCTTTTACCTTTACGCTGTGTGTGTCTACCTACCTCATGTGTGTTTCTTGTAAACAACAAATGATACTATTTGGTTTCTAATCCACTCTGCTATTTGCTTCTGTCTTATGGATGAGTTCACCCCATCCACATTCCGAGTTATTACCAGTGGTGTATTCCCCAACATTTTGATTTCTTCTCCTTGACCTGCCCTTTTTTCTTTCACTATTTCCTTCTATATCAGTGTTTTGTTTTTAATCAGTCCCCCTAATCCCCACCCTTATTTTATTTCCCTTTCTCCCCCCTCCCTTCTTATTCCCCTCTTTTTTTTTCTTTAGGGTCTTTTTGAGTTCCCACACTCTCTGTCCCTAGTATTGCTTCCCTCCCCACCAGTCTGTTTGTTACCCTTCTACTTCTTTATAGGGCACGAATCAATTTTCTATCCCAATGGGTCTGATTGTTCTTCCCTCTTTTAGTCAATTTCAATGCATGTAAGAATTAAATATTTCCTATCTCCAACCTATTTACCCTTCCAGTGTATTGGTCTTCTCCCCTGCTCCCACCATGCACTTCTTTATAAAATATAAATTTACCCCATTTTGCCTCTTTTCCCATTTCTCTTAATATTATCCTCTTTTTTTACCTCTAGTTTAATATATATTTATACATACATGTATATATCTTGACATTTTATCCTATACAATTTGTCATTGTTCCCTCTAAGTATACTTCATCTAGTTGTCTTAATAATAATTTTAAGAGTTACCAATATCAATTTTTATTATAGGAATACAAATCATTTGAAGTTATTGGGACCCTCAAAAAAAGTTTTTTTTTGTTTTTGTTTTCTTCCCCTTCTCTTAATTACTTTTTGGTGATTCTCTTGAGTTCTGTGTTTGGACATCAAAATTTCTGTTTTTTTATGAATGGTTGGATGTCTTCTATTTTATTAAATGACCATATTTAATAATAATAATAAATAATAAATTTATTTAAATTGGGTCACTTTGAGGTGGTGATTTCTTGGAGTATGGTGTCTAAATCCTTTTAAAAATTATAACTTTACAGGTGTCCAACTATTCTTATATTCCAAGGAAAAGTTTCTCAGACTCCAGCCAAATCCATCAAAAACAATCTTTTTCCTCTATGTGAATAGTCTCAAGGTCAGTTATGAGATGAATGTGGCTTTTTTACTATTACTTTTCTCTCTTTTTTTACTTTTTTTGTATTTCTAAGCATTTTTTAGCAGTTTCTGGTTATACTACATTCTTATTGTGATGACTAAAAATTTCAAGAGACTGGCTTCCGAATAAGAAAATAAATTTATCAGGCTTGCAATTACAAATAAATTGGTCAGTGATCTCTGTAAGTGATCAAAGACATTTCATTCAGTCTTGAGTCGTTAAATACAATTTTGGAAGATCATTATTCAGCCCTCCTCTGGATAGTCCATTGTTGAATATCTAATGAGGATGTGAGCCAACATTCTCTAGTATATTCCAGATTCTCTTATTATGGGTAAATTACAAATCCAATTCTAAGATTCCAATGTTTAAATGAAGAAATCAGGTTATTCATGGTTAAGAATGACCTTGTCACTACTAGAGCCAAGCCAAGATAGTGGAGAAGGTACATAGACCTGCCTGATGTCTGCTAATTGCCCTCAAAACAATTTGATATATTGCCTCAGAATGAATTCTGGCAGAACCCATAAAAGGATGGAATGAAATAATTTTTTAGTCCAAAATAACTTAGGCAGCCATCACAAAAGAACTATCACAACAGGATGGAAGTGGATCACAAGCTGTTATGCCAAGTTACTTTCCACTTCAGCGAGCCAGCACAAGCCTTAGGGGTGGTTGAATCATCAATAAAGGCTTCAGGCACTCTCAATCATAGACAGTAAGGAGGGAAATGGAGAACTGCTCTGAACAAGATTAAGATTATGGGTTCCTTTTTGCTAGCTCTGAGTGCAAGACTCTTGTTATATTGCCCATACCCAAAACCAGGTCACAGTCTTGGTCATGGTACCAGGGCAAGAAGAACTATCACATATTAGTACTTGTAGCTACTATGGTACCAGTGGACCGTGGTCACAGTACTAAGGCAGAAAAAAGTGGTGAGCACTGGCTGGGAGAGTATTAAACATACCTCTCCTTATATCACACCATCTTAGAAGAAATGAAAACTTACAGATCTACAGACTAGCTCTGAAGACAACTGTACAACTGGCAAAGAACCTAAACTTTGGAATAGTACTTCTTTTACCATACGAACAGAAGTTTAACAGTATTTTAAGTTAAAAGAAAAGAAAATGCCTGGAAAATGAGGAAACAAGAAGAAATGAAACTGAAAAAAATATGTACCTCCAAAAGGAGATATGTGGATATAGAAGGACCCAGAGGGATTGATGATGAAAAACCCACCTAGGGCCCTTCCCAGGGCCAGTGAAACGTGTAAAACCCCTTGAGATTATAAGAAAACACATATTTATTTTGCTTATTAAGGTTAGGGAACTGATAAGTTAAAATCCAATATGTCCCTGAATCCACAAAGCTCTACCTCTACCCACTTTCTACACTCCTCTCACAAGGAAGTCCTTCTGATCTTCTTAAGCACTAATCAGCTCCCTCATCTTTCTAAAAACTCCCAAACCATCTAATTTTCTAGACTAAGAAGTCTAGATTTTTTTATCAACTAATCTTAGTTGTCTCTAAAGGAGCTAGTGAGAATGGACTCACAAATGAGTCCTATCCCAAGCCTGGGGTTGGCTTCTTAGATAAAAAACCCAAAGTTTCAGATGTTAAACCCTTTTGATTTACCTTAGCCAAATTGTCCACAGCACTGCAGGGAAACCCAGATCTCCTCCTAAGTGTCTTCCAAGTCCAAACCCTCCAAGTTTCTCCACGAAACTATTCAGTTACAGGAGCAGATGGAGCAGCCATTCCCCCTTCCAGTTCAGAGACAGGACTGTTGTGTAATGACAGTTAACTCTCAAACCTCCTCTGCAGTGTCTTATCCTTTTAGAACCGTTTCCCAGGATTCATGGCTAAATTCTCCTCTCTCTCTTTTAGAGACAACTTTTGTAGTTTCCCTTATCCCTTAGTCTTTATATTCTGTCCTCTGAGCATGTGAGCAAATCTATAGATTTGTCATATGTTCATCACTATATAAATCCCTCCTTATTCTAAACCTGTTATTATATCCTACTTACCTAAAAATTCTTACATTAAACTTAACTATCTACTCTATCTCTATCATCTACCTTACACTAGGGATATAAATTAGGGAAAAAGGAAATTACAATAAGCAATTACCTAAGCAAAACCAAATACAAAATTTGCAATAACAATAGTAAAATCCACATGTAGAATGTAAAAGAATATAAACAAGAAAATAAAAAATTACAAAATGCAAAGTGTTAATTTAATCAGCAGTGGAAGGTGCCCTCAGACTATTATATCATATTGAAAAAACTAAAACTGGCAGAAACAAAAAAAATTTTTTTAATTGAAAAAGCTAAGGATAGTATCAAGGAAGGACTGAAATTTAAGGAGTTAGATTTGGAACCTAAGTCCAAGTCAACATTCAGATCCTGAAAACCTGCCTGGGCAAATAGTGGTCCAAGCCAACTTGGAGAAGTCTGGAATCTAAGCCCAGGGCAGTCTGTGATGAAGTGGGTTGATCTGTGCAGGTTCAGAGTAAAGCCAGGAATCCTAGTCTGGGCTTGGGTTGAGGACATAGATCAAAGTTTGGGGTGGCTGATAGTACTAAGGGGGACCCAGATCTTTTAGCCTAAACTCAGGGCAGAGCTCCCAGACAGGGCAATCAAGGGTGTGCCTGATTAGTGTACAGTAAAACCTCACTTACACCTAAGCCTGAATTTAAAATTTAAGTAGTTCCTCACCTGATTAAGATCAAAGTAAGATGAAAAGCTTACAATCAAGCCTAAGGCAAGTCTTTGAGCTATCAGCATCTCAAGGATTAACTGAATCAGCAAGAGGAGGGGGGTCTCAGAGCTCTTAGCCCTCAGACCATCACATCATCCTCCAAGAACTGAAACTGGTAAAAACTCAGAAAATAAGCTAAGAATAGCATCAAGGAAGGACTAAAGTTTAAGAGGGTACTGAAACCTCCAAGAAAACATAGCCTACCTATAATTAGTTAGGAAAAATGGGCAAACAAACAAAAAAAAGCACCTAACTCTAAAGAATTTTTATGGAGACAAAGAACAAGATACTGACACAGAAGGGGACGGTGAAAGCAAAGCAAACACATGCAAAATCCAAAATAAAAATATGTATTGGAAACAGATTCTGGGAGAGCTCAAAACAGACTTCAAAAACCAATAAAGAGAGGCAGAGGAAAAGTGGGGAAGAGAAATGAAAGCCATGCAAGAAGAAAGGAAAAAGGAGAACCAAAACCTGACAGAGGAAAATCAGGCTTTAAAAATTAGAACTGAGCAACTAGAAAGAATGATTCCATAAGAAATCAAGAAACAATAAAACAAAACCAAAAGAATGAAAAAACAGAAGAAAACATGAAATATCTTATTAAAAAAACAACTGATCTGGAAAATAGATTCAGGAGAGACAATTTAAGAATTATTGGACTATCTTAAAGCTTTGACATCACAATACAAGAAATTATCAAAGGAAACTGCCAAGATATCCTTAAACAAAATAAAACTGAAATGGAAAGAATTCACAGATCTTGGTCCAACCATTCTGGAGGGCAATTTGGAATTATGTGTAGAGCTTTAAAAGAATGCATGCCCTTTGATCCAGCCATACCACTGCTGGGTTTATACCCCAAAGAGATAATAAGGAAAAATACTTGTACAAAAATATTTAGAGCTATATTTTTTGTGTTGGCAAAAAATTGGAAAATGAAGAGGTGTCCATCGATTGGGGAATGGCTGAACAAATTGTGGTACACAAAGACTGATACATTATGGCACAATCAAATGTAATAGACTTTTCTGCTAGCAGCAATGCAATGACCCAGAACAATCCAGAGGAACTTATGAGAAAGAATGCTATCCACATCCAGAGAAAACTGTGGGAACAGAAATGCAGAAGAAAAACATGATCAATCACACAGTTTGATATGGATATCATTAGGGTTTTGATGTTAAAATATCACTCTACTTCAAATACGAATAACATGGAAATAGGTTTTAAACAATGATACATGTATAACCCAGTGGAACTGCTTGTCAGCTTCAGGAGTGGGGAGTGTGGGGTGGGGGGGAATCATGACTTGTGTAACCATGGAAAAATATTCTAATTTTAAAAAAAAGAAAGAAATAAAACAACCCTAAAATATAAAGTGATTGAAAAACAAAACACTATCTTCTCCCAAGATATTGAGACATTTAAATGTAGTGAAATATTCCTATGACCATTTCTTACAAATTCAAATCAATTTTCTTTATTTTGTTTTAATATACAACTAAAAAGTAATTCATTTTTTAAAGTTAGTAAAATATTTAGAAAAATTTATGGACTGTTTTTTTATAAACTTTTAAATACAGTGTAACATAAAAGGTTTTTTACAAACTTTTAAATACAGAGTAACATGAAAGGTTAGGTCATTCTTGAAATTCAGGAGGCTTTTGTTTGAAAATATTCACTATTTAAAAGAAAATCCTTCTAAAGACTATTACACACAAAATTAATGAACTCATGACAATTACACACAAAATTAATGAACTCATGACAATATTTCCTTCCACAATAGTGGAAGGAAATGACTTCAGGAAGTGTACAACAAAGGAAGATTGTTTTTGAAGATCTAAACTATTTTTCTCTGGTGGCTTATGGTAAGTTCTGTTTCTTCCTGTATCCTTATTTTCCTATCAAGTCACAATTTCTAGGATTGAACCCTCTAAAATATGAATAAATTTCTCCAGTCATGTTAAGTAATTAAAAATTAACAGTTAATATAGTGAAAATGGAATGTCACTTTTTGCAAAACATGGAAATGTTATTTAAAAAATCCCTGTAATGATATGTATCAAACTTGGCAAAACTGAATTAAGACCTTTCTTTAATGGAAACAAAATATATCAGTGCTTAGAAATAAATTGTTTTTTTCCATCCTCTGGAGTTTTTTACTAGTTACCAATAAATACTAATTTTAAAACAACTAAGTTTATAAAATATTTTCTGAAGAGTTCATAATTTAAAATATAGTTAGCCCCAAGGTGGTTCAGATGTTAAAATTGTCAGTAAGTTTTTAAAAAAAAAAGTCATTTAAATGAAAAGCATGGTAATAATGACACTAAATAGGACTCCACGAGTGATATCAATATCAATAGACAATGCTAAAATTTTATAAATATCTCAACATTTTCATTTGCAGGAAGAAAATGAAATTTGTAAAAAGAAGCCCTATTATGAATTATCTAAAATTTAAGATAATAGTTTGGATCCCAGATTATATGAAAAATATTTTCCTTCTCTTCAAAAAGATCAGAGTGTTATATACTAAGAAATTTAAAGGATCTTTAAGGTCATAGGAAATAAAATTAATTCAATCCTGAGAAAAATAATTGAGTTAAAATATATATGGGATATAAGAAAATATATAAAGAAAGAAAAGCATAAAAGATATTTTTGTGGGAATGAATATTTTAACTCTACAGAAAAGAACCAATAAAAGCCATGATTGCTACCCATTAGGGGAAATTAAAACAAAACATGGAATTCATCTATTCAAAATCATGTATAAGAAGTACTCTAATTAAGAGCAGTCACTTTCATTAACAATATTAATGTAGACATGAGGGAAATTTGGCCTACATCCCTACAAAAGATAAAAGTTTATGCAAAATATATTTTCTTTCCAAGACACCAAAAAATTCTCATGTAAGGCGAAGTTTTCCTTAATTTTTTCTAATAATGAAGAAGAAATTTTATATAAATAACAAATTGTTTTCTCTAGGATAAATTGATTAGCATAAACTCTTTAAATTCTTGTAGAAGGTAATAAAATGGACCTATAATTCTCAATTTATATTTAGAAACAAGATATCACTGAAGAAAAAAAGACATTTGTTTTATTACTATTTTTAAACCCTATTTCAGGTTTCCATTAAAGATGCTAATATTATTTTTTAAAGGTAAACTGTTGAGTCTATTTAAAGAATATTTAAAATGCTACAATGTACAAGTCAGTTATTTCAAAATAAAAGGTTAACATTTTTCATACTTTTTTCAAAATAATTTTTAAGTGAACTAAAAACAAACTAAGATTTATCCACTACTGAAAGAGGGCTAACAATGCGTTGTCTCATTGCAGTCTGTGAAAAGTCTTTTTTTGATGGATTTTCATTCTCCAGCTCATCATCTGAAATATCTTCTTCATCTGCTTCTTGGTCTTGTTCCAATTTTTTCAAAAGACGAGCAGATTCTGGAAGTAGTTTTTCTGAAGAAAAAAAAAGTATACACAGTTTAAGAAGTGCAGAGAAGTTTAAAAAACTTTATAGAACAATCTAGATCTTTAAAGTGAAATAAAAATTTATGTACTGTAATATTGCCTCAACTCCTATTTATCAAAAGCTTGGACTGCCACCAAAAACAATAAGTTACTATAAATTATTTGCATGTTTTCAATGCACAATCTGAGATAGAACAGTAAAGACTGGAAGAATTAATCTATCCATAACATTGCTTACTAGCTTCTTAAACTATAATCTCATGTAGTCATTCAATCTCTGCTAAAAACACTCAGTGAGAGAACTCTTTACCTGGCACATGTCAAGTTCATAATAAGTGCAGTTAAAATCATAACAAAATTTTCTTGAAATAAAATTTCATATTTTAACAAGTATAAATTGTAAGGAAGTTTTTCCTTATGTTTTGGGCTGAAATGTTCTTCCTTAGAACTTTTATTTCTTACATCTAGTTCTCCTTTCCAGGATAAAGGGGAAGTTTAAGTCCCTCTTTCACATGACAATCCTCAAATATATAAAAATAACTATTATTTTATAGTTGTTGTTCTCCAATTTAATTAATTCCAGTTAATTTACCCAATCTTAATATAACATATTAATATATATATTATATATATATATATTATATTTACTCTTTGTTTTCTTTAAAATTTAGACTTGCCATAACTATTTTATAGAAGACCTTAAAATACCAGTTTGGGGATCCTATGCAATTTTCGCCTTAGCAACTCTGTTCTCAGGCCTAATATTAGGACTTGTGAGTATATCTTTTCTCAGAATATTAGGAAAAT
>NC_058131.1:442382058-442407663 GCF_016433145.1 Gracilinanus agilis
TATTTAGAATATTTTTCCATGGTTATATGATTCATGCTTTTTCCTCCTCTCTTCCCTCCCTACTCCCCGAGGTGACAAGCCTCTTTTAATTGGTTTTTGAAGTCTTTTTGGAGCTCTTCCAGAATCTGTGTCCAATCCATATATATATATATATATATATATATATATAAATTTTTTTTTTTACTTTGCATGTGTTTGTTTTGCTTTCACTGTCCCCTTCTGTGTCTGTACCTTGTTCTTTGTCTCCTTAAAAATTCTTTAGAGCTACATGTCTTTTTTGTTGTTTGCTCATTTTCCCCACTTATTTCTAGGCTTTGTTTCCTTTCTTAATGCTATTCTTAGCTTATTTTCTGGGTTTCTACCAGTTTCTGATCTCTTGAAGACTTTGTGATGGACTGAGGACTGAGAGCTCTGAGAGCCACTTCCCCCCTGCTGATTCAATTAATCCTTGAGATGCTGGTAGCTCGAAGACTTGCCTTAGATTTGATTATAGCTTTTTGGTATTACTTTTATCTTGATCAGGTCAGGAACTACTCAAATTGTAGCTTTGGGCTTAGGTGTAAATTTTTGGTCTTACTGTGCTGGCACACAGCTGACTGCCTTGTCCTGGATCACCACCTGAACTTCTAGCAAAAAGATTCAGGTCTCCCCTTTCATCAGCCTCCTTTCCACAGGCCCAGTCTGGGATTCCTGGCTTCATTCTGGAACCACATAGATCAGACCACCTCAGCACAGACCACTCTAGGCTGGGACTCTGGCCTTCTCCACAGGTTTGAAATTTTAAGGGATGTGGGTTGGCTTGGACCAATATTTGCCCAAGCAGAGTCTCAAGGTCTGAATGTTGTCTTGGCCGTAGGTTCTGAACCTGGAATAGCAGATGTGGGGTGGGGTATGGAGCTTGCTCTTCATTCCTTGCCACAGCCCCTTGCTGACTCTGCTCCCCTCTCACCCCAGAGCTCCAGATATTCTTTGCCTATCCTTTTAGGTTTTTCTTCTCTTTAAAGTTGTTTCACTCTGTTTCCTTCTTGATTCTTTAACTCCTGTATTCATTTTGTGGTGTTATTTTAATATTGGATGGAGAGGATTCTCATGGTAATTTGGAGCTTCTCTGCTCTACTCCACCATCTTTGCTCCCAAGAATAAGATCCATGTGCAACCGTTAATGGCCCAATTTGAAGTTTTCTTGGTAGAGGTAAGGGAGTGATTTGGTATTTTCTTATCCATTATATTTTACAGATGAGAAAACTGAGGAAAAATGGGTTAAGTGACTTGCCCAGGGTCATAGAGCTAGTGTCTGAAGTCAGACCTGAACTGTGGAGGATGAATTTTCCTGATCCAATATACAAAGGAAATTTGGGAGAGCTTCTACTGTTTCTACTCAATCATCTTGATTTAGTCTCCTCTCTATTAGACATCTTCAACTCAAACTCAACATGTCTCTAAACAGGACTCAGTATTTACTCCACAAAACCCTCCCTTCTTCCTAATGTGTCTCCCCTGCTGTTCAGAGTTCCATCCTCCTCCTAATCACCCAGACTTGATACCGAGGTATCATCCTCAACTCTTCAGATGCACTTGTCCTCATATTCAATCAGTGGCATATTCTATCATTATTAAAAAAACAAACAACAACAAAAAAAACCCTTTACTTTCCATCTTAGAATCAATATTGTGTATTAGTTCTAAGGCAAAAGAACAGGAAGGGCTAGGCAATGGATGTTAAGTGACTTGCCCAGGTCTAAGAAGTGTCTGAGGTCACATTTGAACCTAGGACCTCCTGTCCCTAAGCCTGGCTCTCAATCCACTGAGCCAACTAGCTGTCCCCCTGTCCTGTCATTTATACAGACATACACATACACACACATTCCCTTTTCCGCTCTGAAGCTGTCACCAACCTGGTGCAGGCCCATGTCACTTCATTTATTACCACAGCTTTCTGATACATTGGCCTGACTGCCACAAAACTTCTCCACTTAGTTGTCAAATTAATAACCAAAAAGCACAAGTATAACCATATTATTCACCTTCCCCATTCAATAAACTCTAATGTTGACTTAACACCTGCAGATTCAAGTATAAAATCCACCAAATGGCTTTTAAAGTTCTTCATAACCTGACTCTTTCTTTAAAGATAATGGTAAATTATCTACAGAGTCTTTAAATATAATGTACTCTTCCTTTCTCTATTGATATGAATTTTTAGTTTTTTTTTAAGAGCAAGATTGTAAGTCCTACTTTAAAAAATTTATACAATGCATAATAAATTGTTTCAGCATCTCATTTTTATTTGGCATATTTTTAGATGTTTAGTTCATATAACAGATTGTATGTTTTGTTTTGTTTTTGCCCACTTGCATAAAGAGATGAAAAAAATGGCTTAATATTAGGCTTAATATTTTCCTCAATTTCTTTAGCTTAAAAATATATGAACTGTGGTAAGAATAATCATTTTTTAGATAAAGTCAAATTCGCCAAGCCAGGTAATTATTTAGGTTTTATTGGAAGAGGGCCAAGTCCTCCAAAAAAGGCAGACCCCCTATAGAATAGAAGACCCAGAGGACTGGGAGGGACTGTTTTATATATCCTTAGAATAAGATCCTGATTTTTCCATACAAGTACATAAAATTATCACAAGATTGATCATGCCTTCAAAGGTCAAAGTCACCCAATAACAACCCTCATGTCAGTTCATCTAGGAAACAACCCATATTTGTCCATAGGTTAGGTCATGTAGGAAATACCCCTTATTTGGAGAGATAGATCTTCTGATCATCTCTTGACCATTACCTAAGAGTCATTTGATAGTTATCTTCGAGAAGAAGAATGTTCTCTGGGCTAAGAGTGGGTGATGATGGGTGGTACTGAACTAAAGGTCAGGCATCCTGATGTATAATGGATCACAAGTTAGGGTACCTGATATAGCAACATTGAAGGGTGGAATTGGTACTAAGGCCTTGCAAAAGCAGTTATTTCCTTAATACTTATACCAGAATATTCACAGAAGCCTGCTGAAATTTATGACTTATGTTAATTATCTTAGAATTATAATTATGAATATTCCAGGGCTACTGATAACAATAAAAATCTAATCTTCATATAAGGGGGTAGGGGTCTTTTTCTCTCACAATATACACATACATTATATCTTATACTACTATACTAGTAATAAATTACACACATATTATTACAATTATTATTTTATGTCATATATATTTAAAGCAAAAGAAATTGAGGAAAATATTAAGCTTAACCTATGTCATTTTAAGTGAGAAAAATACATACAGTCTGTTGTATAAACAAAAATGCTACCAATATTGCAAAATAGAGGGCAGCTAGGTGGAGAGAGCCAGGTCTGGAGACAGGAGATCATCGGTTCAAACCTCACCTCAGAAACTTCCTAGCTGTGTGATCGTTACTTACAAACCAATTCTCGCCCTTATCACTCTTGTCTTAAAATCAATACATAGTATTTATACTAAGATGGAAGTAAGGGTTTAAAAAAGTAATGCAATTAAAAAAATGTAAATATGCAGGATCAAAATCAGAATTTGGGGAAAAAATTTTATGTATTATGTAAAACAAAAAAAGTAGAAATCATAAAAGTTAGCAGTTAAAATAAGAATAAAAATTCATAAGACTGATAAAAACTATATTGTATTTTAAGAAATCATAGGTAATTTACCATAATCTTCATTTTGCATGCCAAATTGTACAGCATCTAAAATGCAATTGGGCTCCCTTATTTATGGTTTTGCTTTCTGAGGTTTCAGCTATCTGTGATCTGTGCTGGAGGCCCATCCACAAAGAGCCAAAGAGCCACAAGCCTGCCTGGAAGTACAATAAGTTTTTCTGCGGCAGCAATCTGTCCACAGCAAAGGTCTCCTCTGCTTCCACTACCACTTTTTTTTTTAGGGGAAGTAGAACAAAGAGCCTAAGGGCAGGAGTAGGGAGAGAAAGCATACATATATAAATATATGGCTGGACAGAAGGTGTTCACTTATATCTGTGGTTTCAGCCATCCATGATACATCTTAGAATGTATTCCATTGTGGATAATGGGGGCCCCACATGTGTGTACACACGTCCTTATAGATTACTACTTTTTTGTAATCAATTATTATTTTTTAAAAAGTTTATTTAATTAATTTAGAATATTTTTCCATGGTTACATGATTCATGTTCTTTCCCTCCCCTCTTCCAATCCCCCTCTAAGGAGCAATTCTACTGGGTTTTACATATGTCACTGAGCAAGACTATTTCCATATTATTAATATTTGCACTAGGGTCATTGTTTAGAGTCTACATCCCCAAATCATATCTCCATCGAACCATGCAATCAAGCAGTTGTTTTTCTTCTGTTTCTACTCCCACAATTCTTTCTCTGGATGTGGATAGCGTTCTTTCTCATAAGTCCCTCAGAACTGTCCTGGCTAACTGCATTGCTGCTAGTAGAGAAGTCCATTACATTCGACTGTGTCACAGTGTATCCATCTCTGTATATAAGGTTCTCTTGGTTCTGCTCCTTTTACTCTGCATCACTTCCTGGAGGTTGTTCCAGTTCACAAAGAATTCTTCCAGTTCATTATTTCTTTTAGCATAATAGTATTCCATCACCAACAGATACCACAATTTGTTCAGCCATTCCCCAATCGA
Organism: Gracilinanus agilis; assembly: GCF_016433145.1. Classification (NCBI taxonomy): domain Eukaryota; kingdom Metazoa; phylum Chordata; class Mammalia; order Didelphimorphia; family Didelphidae; genus Gracilinanus; species Gracilinanus agilis. The sequence goes on from NC_058131.1 coordinate 442,386,712, forward strand.
AGGGCATCCCCTCATTTTCTAATTTTTTGCCACCACAAAGAGTGCAGCTATGAATATTTTTGTACTTTTTCCCTATGATCTCTTTGAGGTATAAACTCAGTAGTGTTTTGGCTGGATCAAAGGGAAGGTAGTCTTTTAAAGCACTTTGGGCATAGTTCCAAATTTTGCAATCAATTATGCTTAAACTATTGTGATGCCATTCTCTTACCACAAGCTATTTCCCTTCTATTTGGATACTTCCCTTCTATTTGGATAGTGTTGTCTTGATTCAGATTTTTTCCCTCAAATTACTGATTTCTTTTGGGGGGGGGGGGCAGTTCTTTATTTCTTAGATAGGTGGTTTGTTCAAAATATTTTTCTTTTGTAAACCTTTTCCCCAAGAAGTTATTCACTTTGTTCTCTTCACTAATAATCTTAACTGCTAGTCTACTCTGAAATCATACTGAGGTTTTTAAGTACCAGGTTTCAATTTCCTATACTAAGCAATTTCTAAGTTATTATCTTCATAGCACTTACTCCTTAGAAATATCAATTAAGGAAGAAAAGAATATTAGAAAAGTGAACTGCCACAAAGCAGAAATTGCCATTCCCTGAATCTTCTGGCCTAATCCTATCTCCTCCTGCCTTCACGATAATGGTCTCCTTCACAGATCGTGTGGGTTCTATGAACTCTCCATCTGCCCCCAAATTATTATTCCTGCTATCTGCCCCCTTCCCATGTACCAGCTTTCCTCAAATTAAACCAATTATGAAGTCTTTATCTTCCATAACAGACACACACCTCTTAGTCCATGGGAATATTTTTTGGCAGGTATTTATTGTAATAAATTTACATTCTCAACCCTGGGAGTCTTCTGTCATGTCTCCCATGCTTCTTGAATCTCTCCCCTCTTGTTAGGAGACTATACAAATAATCATTGCTTCACTATTCTCCTATAGATATGTTAAGGTATGCACCATCCATTTCCCCTGTATTTCCTCTTTCCCCATTTATGTACCCTCCTATTTTGTGACTCTGTACCACAAAATACACTGAAGGGACTTTAATCAATACACATTTATTAAATGCTTATTATGTGTCAAGCACAAAGAAAAAACAACTTCAGCAAAGGTTTAATACATAGTGCTTCAGTTCTGTTCTTCCACTTTCACTTTTGTCTTAAATTTCACTTACATTTTTGAATCCATATAACCATTTTTTATTGCTTTTTCTTGTTAAAAAAATCTACATGGGGTGATTGTTTGAGGTACTTAGAAATTTAATATGTTTTTTTCTTTTCAGGAATGCCTCAAATTTCTTCTATTGTTAAATTTCCTTTTTACATTAATTATTAGCCTCAGGTTTTGAGGGTATGGTATTCTGAACTGCAGCTGAGATTCTTTTTTGGTTGAGGAGAGGGAGTATATTCTCCTGCATTTTCTTGTTGGTTGTAAAAATCTTCTATCAAAAACTCTGTTTTTCTATCTGAAAGTTTTCCTCCTGGTGATTTGAAAAGGTGCTATCAAAATGGTTAAATTTAATTACTATAATCTTAGGTTTTGAAGTGTACATGAGTGTATGTATGTCTGTGTATATGTACACTTTCTCAAGGCAAACTAAAGATTCTCTAGACTGATTTGCTGTTTGTATTCAGAAGTTATGTGCAATTTTTTATATTATTTCCTGCATTGTAGTGTTCAAGTTAATTTGTAACATTCTTCTGGAAGATGTATGATCCCTACATTATCTCTGTACATGTTTTCTTCAAGATCAATAACTATGGCTTATATGGAATTCAAATAAGTGCTCTTTGTTGTCTTTTGCTTCCCTTCTGTTGGATTTTCTGTTTTTGTGTTCCAAATCTGCTCAACTTTTTCCTTGCTTTGGGTTTCCTATTGTTGGTGTATATATTTGTTTATGCTTCAGGTTTTGAATTGTGGTTTTTCTCTGGAAATCTTTGGTGTTTCTGTTACTCCTCTGACTTACATTATTATTCCCAATGTACCACCACACCTTTTCTGGTGAGTACAATCCCAAGATGAGTCTACAATTGTAGAAAGCCATAAATAAACAGTTTAATCTATAATTCCTATCAGATCCAGCTATAGCTGATGATTATAACTAATTGATGACTCCTTTCATTTTTAAAAGTTTTCCTGTGTAATAAGTCATTTTAATTTAAAGAAAAAGGGGAAATATGTGGGAAGTCAATAAGAGAATAGATAAAAATCTGAGACTCCTCTTTTGACCCCTTTTGTGATCCTTGTGATTTCTTGTTGAAAAGTATTGTGGCCTTATTGAAAAGTTTTAAATTCCTAGCTAACCAGCAGTTAAAAGGTTAATACTCTTCCCCTTTGGCCAGCAATGCAGCTGCCTGGTACAGCCAAGGCCAAAACCTTGACAGGGGCATTTCAACGCTGAGAAAATATTCCCCAACTTGGCTTTCTGATAAGAACCCAGTCAAAATTCAGCATTGGCCTTGTTCTATTCTGAAGCCAATGAGACCTTCTGTGTTTTGATGACATAATTTGTAACTTCTGCGCACCTGTGAAGTTTCGGGGGGTTCTTTTGTGTGAAATGAGTCTTGAAATATATATAATAAACTCCATGCTCCTAGAGACAGAGCCGGAAGCATGAGCTAAAAGATCGTCTCCTGTGTCCTGTTATTTCCTTATCAACTAAGCCATCCTTATGTAAGAGGGGAAACTAGATATTTAAGATATGGTCTCCAGGAATCTGATTAGCTTGATTCCAAATTTAAAATAGACCCAAGTCTATTTTACAATTTACAATTAGGAAGGTTGAAGGTAGAGAAATAGAGAGAGAGAACTCTGGCCCGGACCAGAGGTCCAGAACGGATGAGGATTTAGAGGCCCCAGCAGAGGAGCACAGAGGTTAATCAAACAAGGCTATTAGCCACAAGGCCTTTTACAATTAGAGAGGCAAGAGAGGCTTCCTTGAGGGTAGAGCCTCCAGAAGCGCCAAGGGAGGAGAAAGGAAGTCAGCCTAACTTACCCACATGACAATTCAGAGGGAAGCCATCTGAGGTCTCAGCAGAGATCCTTCAACACCAAGTTCAAAGCACCAACTGCCTCCACAGGAAGTTACCATCATATTTAAAAGATAGCATCTTTCGTCACTTCCTGCATCCACCTTCAATTTCCAGTGGACAAATGGCAGCCTCAACACTGTTTTGGACTGCCCAAAGGTCAGTCCCTTGTTCTTGATTTGTTACTTATTGTCACGTGTGGGTAACTAATTTCCCCTCCCCACTAAGTTGGGTGAGGTGACATATTTTCTGATGGCTAGAGTCTAACAATGAATGAGGATAAGCTAATTCTATTTACACACTTATCAGATTATCAGAGATGATAAATAGATCTTGACATACAATGTTGACTTGGACTCCTTGTATTTGAGTATATAAGGTTTGCAGGATAGGTTCCTGTGTGGAGTATCCTGTGGGTGTTGAGGATCAGACCCTGCTAGTTCACTGCCTTGAATCCTCCTTCAGTTCCCATTTGTTTTGCTAGGTTCTATTAACACTTGATTCTTGGGAGCAGAGAGAAAAAGTTCTAAGCAAATTCAAGTCCTTAGTCAAAAGACAGAATATATTCAGTATTTCTACATCCTTCCATTTTAGTTTCATGTGGCTGGGGAGAGTGTCATCTCCTTTAAAAGGTGTAAGGTGAGGAGTGTGTTTTGGAAAACTTTACAATAGTAGAGGGGTATTCTGAGATGGATTCCTACACAAACTAGCATGGTAGTTTATTCTCCTGCCATGGCACATGGAAGCTGATGGATAAGGAATGTTGAGTCTGTTAAGGATTAGAGTTCTCTGGTGTTAAATTCATGAGGATTTGTTTTTGTTTTTTTTTTTAATTTTAAACCCTTAACTTCTGTGTATTGACTTATAGGTGGAAGATTGGTAAGGGTAGGCAATGGGGGTCAAGTGACTTGCCCAGGGTCACACAGCTGGGAAGTGTCTGAGGCCGGATTTGAACCTAGGACCTCCCGTCTCTAGGCCTGGCTCTCAATCCACTGAGCTACCCAGCTGCCCCAGAGGATTTGTTTTTTAATGAGGATTTTACTTTGTGAGATTTTATCTTCTTTCTCCATCAGATTTAGATGTTATTATTACACTAGCACACACTTCTTTTTGGGGGGGAAAGTTAAAGTTTGTTTTGAGTAATTAATGTGCCTTCTTATTGATCTTGGAACTTTTTTTTCAATTATTTATTAATAAAAGGAAATTTCAGTTGAAAAAAATTATTTCCTTGGCTGAAAGGCTCTCTGACGTTCTAATTCAAAATTATATTATGCCAAACATTATTAAATTTTACTTAAGATCACAGTAACATTCAAAGGCTTTTCAATAAATACTGGGGAACTATAATAATGTGTGGCTACTTTAAATAATATTGTAACAAATAATGTTTCATAAAAATGTACAACAATATATATTGAAAAGCAAATATAAATGGAGTAACCATACCTGGCTGCTCTGTGACATCTACTTTTGCAATATTAATCTCAAGATCTTCCCCCAACTCAGCAAAATCTTCCCACTCTGGCTGAAGATTCTGACAAGCAGGACACCATGGAGCATAACTATGAAAAAAAGATAAATAAAACTCTAAAGCTAAAAATGGCCCAACAAACCAACAAAAATTTTTTAACTTGGCATTATTCTTTGTTAATATTAATTAATTTAATTTCTTTCTTTATACCATAAAAATTAATTTCCAGATATCTCATACTCCCTCCCCTCCCTGCACCATCATAGGTAACCAATTTTTTAATAATGCATCTAAATTACGTATTTTCCTGGTTCTATTTTTCAGTTGTTTTCTCTGGAGATGGACATTCACAAGTTACTCTTCAAATATTAATTCTGCAAGTATATTTAACATTGTCTTGGTTTTACCCATTTTGTTCATTACTTCATTTAGATCTTTTCAAGTTGTTTAAAAAATTAACTTGCTCATCATTTTTTTTATAGCACAGTAGTATTCCAACACAATTATATGCCACAACTTGGTTATAACCATTGCCCAATTGATAACTATCCTTTCAATTTCCAGTTCTTTGCCACCACAAAGGGAGCTACTACAAATATGTTAGAACATATAAGTTCTTTCCCTTTTTTCTGATTATCTTAGTGTAAATTGTAATAATCATTAAATTACTATAGTTGCCATTATAATTACTCTCAAATCAGAAGTATGTTAGTAGCTCTTAATAATGTAATTTTAATAAAATGGAGATATATGAAAAAGGGAAATGAAGGAAGGGGACAGAAAATCTCACCTATCTAGAAAAATATCTAAGCTGAAATCCCAAGCCTGCCAAGCTGCTTAGCCCACAAAAGCCCTTGAATGCCAACCAAGAGAGAGCTCCACTCCACACCTGTTATCCTCTGTGCCCCTATGTCCTGCAACGCATGCACGCAAAATATAGAGTGCGGGGTAGGAAAACTAAGAGGGTGACTTCTATCATCACAATCCCCCACTGTGATTCTATTGGGAGATGAGCATGTTGAAATCTCCCAGATCTACATGCCTAATCTCCCCAATGAATCATTGCAAATAATTAGCTTTTATCTTTTACAAAAGGTGCATATAATATTGCACTAATGGGAAATTACAACAACTGGTGACAGGAGAGAGAAAAAAGAGAAAGAGAAAAAAACCAGTGATTGGTAGATACATTGACAAAAGGCCAATTAGGGGGCAATCCCCTTTGGCATAAAAATTTACAATCAAAATATGTGTTCAACTCCCTTAGGTTCAATTTACTATATCCCAAAGTTCACTCTGGATCTCCCAATGCAGTGTATGGCCTCTGTAGGCTTCCTCATGGCACCTTTTCAGAACAGTTCACTTTCTCGATTCAGGGTGTTAATTTTTTGCTGAAATTACTCTCAAACAAGAAAAAAAATTACTTTATTTTTAGTCATGCTCTTTGTGGTGGTAAAAAAACTGGAAAAGGAGGGTATGCCCTTCAGTTGGGGAATGGCTGAACAAATTGTGGTATATGCTGGTGATGGAATACTACTGTGCTCAAAAGAATAAGAAACTGGAGGAATTACATGTGAACTGGAATGACCTCCAGGAATTGATGCAGAGTGAAAGGAGCAGAGCCAGAAGAACATTGTACAGAGACTGACACACTGTGGTAAAATCAAATGTAACAGACTTCTATACTAGCAGCAATGCAATGATCCAAGACAATTCTGAGGGACCTATGGAAAAGAAAGCTATCCACATTCAGAGGAAAAACTACAGGAGTGGAAACACAGAAGAAAAACAACTGCTTGAACACATGGGTTGATGCGAACATGTTTGGGGATGTAGACTCAAAATGACCACACCAATGCAATTATCTCAAGGCCTAGGGAAGGAGAGCAATTTATTGGCCACAGGAAGACCCAAAATGGAATATGAATAAACAGGAAGATTACTTGAAATTATGCTAGGCTAGAGAGACACTACTAAAGCAATGAGAGCTTTAGTAAATAGACCTGAGAAAAAGAGCTGCTTTCATTATTTATTTGTGCATTATATCACTGTATATTAAAGCATATATAGGTTTTTAGTCCTTTTGGCATGGGGCTAAATTGCTCTACAGAATGGTTTAATCAGTTAGCAACTCCCCCAACAAAGCATTAATATCTCAATTTTCCCATATCCCCTCCAAGTTTTGTCAGTTTCCTTTTCTGTCATAATACCCAATCTGATAAGTGTGGAGTGATACCTCAGAATTGTTTTAACTTGTATTTATCTAATTAATAGTGATTTGGAGCATTTTTCTTTGCATGAGCTTTATTTTAAGATCTGCCCATTCATATCCTTTGACCATTTATCAATTGGGGAATGACTTGTATTCTTATATATTTGACTCATTTCTCTATATATTTAAAAAATGAGATCTTTAGGCTTGTAAAATTTTTTTTTACCATTATGCTATGTATTACTCTCCAACTTACTACCCCCATTTAACTTTTACTCTCTCCTTTCATTCTGTCCATCCTCAAGTATTTAGGTTCTGACAACCACATCTTCCAATTTGTCCTTTTTCTATTAGGACCTCGCCCCCTCATCCTCCACCCCTCCTACTTTCCTGTAGGGTTAAGAGATTTCTATACCCAATGATTTACCTGTATGTTCTTTCCTCGTTGAGTCAATTCCAATAAGAGTTCTCTGCTTCTACCTCCCCATCTTTCCCTCTACTGTAAAAGCTCTTTCATGCTTCTTTTATATGAGATAATTTTACCCCATTCTATTTTTCTCTTACCCCTTTCTTCTAATGAATTTCTATTTCTCATCCATTAATATTATTTTTAAAAGATATCCTCCAATCATATTCAACTAATACCTTTGTCCTTTGTCTATGCATACTACTTTTAACTACCCTAATAATGATAAAGTTCTTAGGTATTATAAGAATCATCTTCCCATGTAGATATGCAAATAGTTTAACCTTATTGAATGTCTTTTGATTTCTTTTTTTTTATTCACCTTTTTCTATTTCTCTTAAATCTTGTATTTGAGAGTCAAATTTTTCATTCAATCCTGGTCTATACATCAAGAATGTTTCAAAGTCCTCTACTTCATTGAATACCCATTTTTTTTTTTGAAAGATTATCCTCAGTATTGCTGAGTAATTTTGGGGTTGAAGTCTTTGTCCTTTAGAATATCATGTTCCATGCCCTCTAATTCTTTTAATTTGGAAGTTGGTAAATCATGTGGTATTCTGTGACCCCACAAAATCTGAATTGTTTTTTTTGGCTACTTGCAGAATTTTCTCCTTGACCTACAAGTTTTAGAATTTGATCATAATAATCCTATGAGTTTTTCTTTTCAGATTTCTTTCAGGAAATGAGTGGTGGTGGATTCTTTTCATTTCAATTTTACCCTTTGGTTTTAGAATATGAAGGCAGGTTTCCCTGATAATTTCTTGAAAGGTGATGTCTAGTTGACTTGATCATAGCTTTCATAAAATCCAATAATTTTTAGATAAACTCTCCTGAATCTATTTTCACAGGTTAGTTGTTTTTCCAATGAGATGTTTCACATTTTCTCCTATGTTTTCATTCTTCTGATTTTGTTTCTTGATGTCTTATGGAGTCATTAGCTTCTACTTGCCCTATTTTAAGTTTTAAGTAATTTTCTTCAATAAGGCTTTGTACTGGGGGGGGGGCAGCTGGGTAGCTCGGTGGATTGAGAGTCAGGCCTAGAGACGGGAGGTCCTAGGTTCAAATCCGGCCTCAGACACTTCCCAGCTGTGTGACCCTGGGCAAGTCACTTGAACCCCATTGCCCCCCCCCCCTTTACCACTCTTCCACCTATGAGCCAATACACAGAAGTTAAGGGTTTAAAAAAAAAAGTCTTTGTACTACACCTTTTCCATTTGGCCTATTCTACCTTTCAAAGATTTATTAACCTTACTGAATTTTTGTACCTCTTTTCCCAGGTGGCTAATTCTATTTTTTAAAAAGTTCTTCTCTTCAGTGCATTTTTTTAATCTTTTTCCATTTGGCCAATTCTACTTTTTAAAAAGTTCTAGTGAGAGCCAAGAAGTCTTGGGTTCAAATATTGCTTCAGACACTTCCTACCTGTGTGACACTACAAGTCACTTAACCTCCACTGCCTAATCCTTACCATGTTTCTTCCTTGGAACCAATACACGGTATTGTTTATAAGACAGAAGGGGTTTAAAAAATATATTAAATTAAAAGTTCTTTTCAGTGGATTTTTGTGCCTCTTTTACAAACTGGCCTATTCTTTTTTTTTTAAGGCATTATTTCTTTCAGTACTTTTTACGTTTCCTTTACCAAGCAATTGACTTTTTTGTGTGTGATTTTCCTATATCATTCTAATTTCTTTTCCCAATTTTTCTTTCTACCTCTTATTTGATTTTTAAAATCTTTTTTGGGCTCCTCCATTAGTTATTTTGGGGCTTTAGATCAATTCATATTTTTCTTGGAGGCTCTGAATCCAGCAGTATTGACTTTGCTACTTCTTCTGGGTTTATGTTTTCGTCTTCCCTGTCACCAAAATAACTTTCTATCTTGAGTTTCTTTTTCTGTTGTTTGCTCATTTCCCAGCCATTTTCTTTTCTTTTAACTTTAAAAAAGAAAACTATTTAAAATTGGGCTCTGTAACTGTGGTCAAATAAGCACTGTTCCAAGTCTCTGGTTCTTTGTATAGCTGTCTTAAGAGTTAGCTCTGGGGATCTTATGAATTTTTAGTTCTTCCAAGGTGGAAGGAGCTAAGGAGAGATGTGTTTAATAGTTCCCTGGCCTGTGAGCAACCACAAGCCCTTTTCTTCACTTTGGATCTGTGACCAGCATCCCCTTTTCCTCTGTGGCTGCAAGCACTGGTGGTAGTGCTTTTCCTTAACCTGAGACTCAGTGCAGGACTGAGACCTAAATCTGCATATGGGCAATGTGTCGAATCTTGCACCCAGAGCCAGCAAAGAGACTCTTGTAATCTCCTTCCCCTTACATACATGTGGCTGAAAGCTCTGGAAGCTTTTGCTGCTGATTATGGTGTCTCCAAAGCCTGTTGCTATTGAGGGGACCTGTCTTTGTGTGCTGCTTTGTGTTTTTCTTCAACCCAGGTCCAACAGGTCTTTGGTGTTGGCTTTTTAAAGTTGTTTTAGGCTGAAAAATTATTTCACCCTATCTTTTTGTGAATCCTACTCCGGAATTCATTTTGAGGCATTATATCATAGTTATTTGGAGGGTAACTAGGTAGAGATCAAATGAGTCTGTGTACTTTCTCTGCCATTAAAAAGATGGTTTCAAAGAGATATCACAAGACTTCTGTGAACTGATGAATAGTGACTGCCATGCCTTCACCTTGGATCATCTGATGCTTTTGTTCCTAGACACGTTACTATAGGAAATGGAAAAAATGATGAAATTGTGCTAACAGGGTACTATGAGTTTATGTTATATCATGCCAACCAGGACTTCACCATGACAAGGCAATTCCTTTAGGTATCTCTAAGTAACATACTGTCAATGTGGAATCTAGAGACCCCAAACTTGTAGCTTAGTGAGATCTGGTGAACCCCAGGTTTTGGAAATAGCTAGTAGGTTGGAGACCCCCAAAGCTTGGGCTTGTTTCCTGTTCCTGTGAGAATCCACCCTGAAGGGAATCTCAGGCTAGCAGTTGCAGACTAAATAATGGACCCTAGGGTAAATGCTAAGTACCATTTTTGTCTTGGGTAGTCTTCTCCTTTGTATCAAAGACCCTGTCCCAGGAAGACACACCTGGGCAGGGACCATCCTTTAGTATCCATTGTGTAAGCAGTCCCTTCCCTTACACCCTAGCCTCTGGCTATGATTCCTTTCCCAAGCTTGATAGTAAATCCCATCCTTACCAGTATTAAAGTCAATCATCTTTCCCAGCCCCTGGATCTTCCCAAATGGTATATAAGCTCCCCAATTTCCTTTGTTCTTTGGAGTCCTCATCTAGCGAGGTGTCACTCCCAAGGGGTCAGGGAGCAGAGCGAAGCAGTGTTCAATCCTGGACTCTGCACAAGGCGCAGCTCTGCATAAGAGGCCAAGTAGCCCTGTTCCCCCTTTCCCTTGATTAAAGAGTGTAATGCAAGATGGCTAACAGAAACTTTTTGCTTCTGTAATTTCTAATGGTCACAAAAAGTCAGTTAAACATCTTAGAATGTTCAGAAAGTCAGTTAGAACTTAAAGCTATAAATAGAGGTGAAGTTCCAACTGATGGGGTTTTTGCCTTCTGGCTTTCGCTGTGGCTGGAGGCTTTTGCTTTGGCCTTTTGGCTTTGGCCTAATTGCTTCGGCCTTGGCCTGTACTTATTTTGTTTTGGGGAAATTTGGACCTATCTCATTTCTCTGGACCTCTCCCTGATCTCCCATCTCCATCCCTCCCCTTCCCTGATTTTTCCTTTGGTTTCTAGTTGGAAGGGAGGGCTTGGTGACTGAACATTGTGGGTTTTAGTTTCTTTAGATAATTAAGAGTATCATCAAATAAGTTACCCCTAGGTTTGATAAAGACTTTACTTAAAAGGCAGTCAAATCTTCCTGACTGGGAGAGCCGGGCTCTCTCTGTCTAAACCTCTCTATGACCCATCCCCCACCCTCACCCCTCTCCCTAGCAGCAGAACCTGAACCCCTCTCCCCTTCTGACTGACCTCTGGTATTAATAAATCCCCTTGTTACCTATTCAAACCCTGTTTTGTGTCGAAAATTAAGACAAGGGCTCAAGATGAAGGAATCATTTTCTTTTATTTCTTGAGAAAACTCAGGCATCCATCTCAGGCTGGAAGTACCTCCCCAAGACTTCCTCCGGCCATCAGTTTGACTGGCAGGGAGGGGCCCTCTCAACTCCTCTCAAAAGAGACTGGAGAAACTAACAAGAGAAACCCTCCAGTCAAACCTACTTACTGGCCCTAGTTTCCTCCCTGGATCCTCTGTCTCAAGCCTCTGGGAATAAACCTGTTTGAGCTGCCCTCTCCTACATATCCCATTTCCTTATTCTCCTATAAATCTTCCCATACCTTCTTTCCTCCTCCAATCACTTTATAATCACCCCAATATCCCCATTTATCCTTCTTTTGACCCAAACTGCGTTTCTTTGACCAATTCAAATTATATATATATTTCTTGATAATGTTTGTTTTGAATTCAGGGAAGTGCTATTTGGAAGTATGTTAGAGACTTCCTATGGTCACGTGGGGGCTTTGAGACTACATTTTCCATGATTCCAATGGGTTTCTGGTTTCCGGTTTTTGGGCGTGGGGATGTCAGATGTCCCCACACAGAGGGGAGTTTAAATTCGGAGGAGGGCCTAGAGAAGGCCTCTTGGCTCTCTTGGCTAAGTGGCTGGCGGAGGAGAGACATTATGGGCACTGGCGGTAAATTTAAAAGAGGCGCGGACATAGATATCTTACCAACAAAACCATGGCTATTAAATTAATATATTTTCTTATACTATATGTCTATATCATTTTTAATCTTAACAATAACAAGAGTGGCTTTATGACTATTTAATAGTTCTGTGTTTTTTCAAAGTTAACAATACTATCCTACTGTTCTTCCAAATCTTTTCATCTTTCCTCAAACTCTCCTGGCTCCCCTTCTTTTCATCCTTTCAGCTAAAAACCTTACCTTGTATTTTATAGAGAAAAAAAAAAAACAAAAAAACAACTGGCTATTCACTCAGGAGTTTTCTCTTCACAAACCCCACTACATGCTTAGATCACATTCCTTTCCCTCTTCACCTACGGATTTCTCCCTTGATATTCTCCACTCTCTTACTGCCCTTAAATCTTTCTCTACTAACTGCATCCCTGCTCTATAAACATATCCATTTCCTCATCTTCAAAAAAATCTTCACTTGATAAATCCACCCCATTAATACACCACACATATATATTTTTTAACACTGGCACATCAACTAACAGAATGTCTTCTAATCTAATCATTCAGTCAAGTAAGGAGTTGGCCAAACTCTTTGGGGCAGAGATGGGAGAAAGGGATCAAGAAGCCCATAGCTTCCCTTTCAGTTGTTTCGGCTCTTCCTCATGCTTCCTCTGACTCTGCAGTACAATGGTGAGAGTGAGAAGAGTGAATAGAAAGAAGACTTGCAAAAGTCCTGCTGAAAATATTCCCATGCAATCAAAGGCACTCTGGGCTCTTCATGGTTCTGTGTTTGACCTGAGACGTCACTGTAGCATTTTCATAAGTGAGAGAGCTATGAACTTAGTTGGGAGAGATAGTATGCCCCCTCCAGGGACTGCTGCTTCTCTGTGTCTTTGAGAAGGAATGCATGCATGGTGACAAGTGCACAATGGAGAGCTTCCTTCATTATGCAGTCTGCTTCTTATTATTTCCTTAATGTAATCTAATTATCATTTTTTGAACATGTAGAAAATTAATATTAATTTGCATACCCCTCTTTTTGCCCCCCAAAAAGCCTTTTCATTTTTAGAGCTATTTTCGAGCTAAAGCTCAAATTGTTTCTTCCTGAAGCTAAATGGGGTTCCCCCTTCTTTGGTCTAGATGCAAAAAAGTGGAGACCCATTCCTAGTTTTTCTGTAAACAAGAGCTCTCTTGGGTGGTAAAGTAATTAAATTAACTTCCCCATGTGAGGAAGAGTCCAGAAGACTCCAGATCAAGGTCAGAGCCCTCCAATCAGGGGTCCTGGAAAATGATATCACAAAGAGCATAAAATGATGGCGGCAATAGGAAGCTGGGACCTTTCCCAGGAATTGTGGAGTCAGGCGGTCACAGGGTCTGATTTTGAGCTTGCCAGCTGCTTGAGCAGGCAGCAAGAAGCATTATCTGGCCAAGAGTCCCAAGGTCTTGCTTTCTCAGATACAGCCAAGCTGCTCATACTACTTCTCTCTGGCCTGCTTTTTACTATTTAATAAATAATAATTATAAAATAAAGACATGGCCTTGAGAATTTTAATTGTTACAAATGGAAAATAATTATTATATTAGATAACTTAATAAAGGATTTTTAATGTGATAGACTTCTTATATACTGCTTATAAGATGAAATTCAGTAAACTATTGTTAAGATGTTAAAAATTATTTCTCTTTGTTCTGGATGTGGTTAAAATAGGAACTAAACTTTTAAAAGAAATTATATGTGCATTTGAAAAAATGATGTTAGTTTATCAGTCCTCTTGATGTGTTATTGTTGTGATATACTGTAACATTCTGATTCTAAATTCTAATTCTGAAACATTAAGTTTTATTCTTTAATTATTTGGCTATTGGTGGAAATGATTAATTATTTGTTAAAATGATTGTATCAAATGGCTAAATTTTTTAAAGGAGAAAACTGTAAAGCTCTATTTAAATCTCCTTCTTTGCTGAGATCCATCAAAGCAACTGAAAATTTATCCCCTTCTCCAGTGAAACCATTCCTTATTTAGAGGGAAAGTTATTAGCAGAGGAAGGTTGTGATTACAAATTTATTTATCTGAGAAGATTTTTCCCCCCAATGGAATGAGGCAGGAAAAATAGATATTTGTAAATGTAAAAAAAAAAAAAAAAAAGGGGGGGTGGGGGAAGGGTGGTAGTACTACAGATGTGAAATGCTATATGCACTTTCAGATAAAGATACTATGTTATTAGTGTCGACGTGGAATCTAGAGACCCCAAACTTGTGGCCTAGTGAGATCTGATGAACCCCAAGTTTTAGAAATAGCTTGTATGCTGGAGACCCACAAAGCTTGTGCTTATTCCTAGTTCCCATGAGAATCCACCCTGAAGGGAATCTCTGGCTAGCAGTTGCAGACTGAATAATGGACCCTAGGGTAAATGCTAAATACCCTTTTGTCTTAGGTAGTCTTCCCCATTGTATCAAAGACCCTTTCCCAGGAAGGGCAGGGACCATCCATTAGTATCCATTGTGTAAGCAGCCCCTTCCCCTTACACCCTAGCCTCTGGCTATGATTCCTTTCCCAAGCTTGATGGTAAATCCCATCCTTACCAGTATAAGGTCAATCATCTTTCCCAGCCCCTGGATCTTCCCAAATGGCATATAAGTTCCCCAATTTCCTTTGTTCTTTGGAGTCCTCATCTAGGGAAGTGTCACTCCAGTCAGGGAGCAGAGCGAAGCAGTGTTCAATCCTGGACTCTGCACAAGGCGCAGCTCTGCATAAGAGGCCAAGTAGCCTTGTTCCCCCTTTCCCTTGATTAAAGATTGGATTTATGACTATTTAATAGTTCTGTGCTTTTTCTAAGTTAACAAAATTCTGAAAGAAACTACCAGGAATATTATACCCAAAATTCAGAGCCTCCAACCAAAAAAAAAAAACAAAACACAAAAACACTATACAAACCCAAACAAGGTAAAAACTCAATGAATTTAACAGTAGAGAGGTTAATTCTGAAACCTTAACACTCATCTAACATAATTCTGGCAATAGGACTACATAAGCCAACCCAGGTGGTAAATTCTAAACTCCAACTCTTCCTTTCTCTCAGTGCCAAGGAGATCTAAAAAGCAGAAATCCCAAGGCTACGACAGCAGCAAGATGCAATAAAACTCTGTGCTGCAACAGAGCTGGGCCAAAGAACAGAGGAACAGAGAGAACGAAGGCAGGAAACATGCACATGTGGGCTGTGTGGTACATTCTCTGGGAAAGAGTCCAGAGTATGCTGAGGCCACTTCCGACCTCAAGAATCTAACTTGGGACAGAAACAGAGGTTGGTAAACTATGAATTGCCCAATATTAGAGGAAGCTGGGACAGCTTTGAGATCTACACCTCAGAAAAAATGAACATCAAAGGACAATGAATGAGAAAATAAGGAATATGGGGAAAATAAAGGGAAAAGATTGAAATTACCAAGGACCTCAGTAAGAAAATCAAGAATCTGAATTATAAGGCAGTAAATCAAAAAAGGGAAGGTTTTAATTACAAAATAGGAGATCAGGGAAAATAGTTCAAGCACCTATGAATAAGCTGCAAAACTAAGGAAAACAAATTAGCATCCAAAACACTGGTTACGAAACCCTTATCAGAGAAATTTGATATGAAGGCTTTTTCCCACTTGGCCACTTTTCTCATTATCCTAGGTGCATTAGTTTTCTGTGAAGAAGCATTTCTGTTTTAAGTTATCAAAGTTATCTATTTTATCATTTGTAATTATGTCCATCTCTTGCTTACTGCCCAGATTAACATAGGAGGAAGTAGAATATTTAAATAATTGCATCTTAGAAAAACTAATCAGTGAATTCCCTAAAAAAAAAATTCCCAAGAAAAGGTGGATTCAAAAATGAATTTTACCAAAAATGTAAGGAACAATTAGTTCCAATATTATATAAAGTATATGAAAAAATAGGCAAAATGTATCACAAAGATCACACATTATAACCAGGTGGGACTTATACCAGGAATGCAGAGATGGTTCAATATTAGGAAAATTGTCAGCATAACTGACTACATCCATAACAAAATCAATAAAAATCATATGACAATCTCAATTATCAAAAAAAGCTTTTGATAAAATACAACATTCATTCCTATTAAAAACTCTAAAAAAAAAAAAAGCAAGGATGGAGCCAAGAGAGGCAGGAAAAAAGGCAGAGATATGCCTTCTCTCCCCCAAATTCCTCTCCAAATAATTTTAAATAATACCTGAAAATTTATTCCAGCATGGTATAACACCCCAAAAGACGGAGTAAAAAATTTTCCAAGCCAGGACAACTCAGTAAGTCAGAAGAAATGTCCAACAGCAAAGGGCAGAAAGAGAAATCTGTGGAGCATACCTTCTAAGACAAATCTAGAAACTAAAAAACATTTTTAGAAAAATAAAGTCAGATCTAAAGAAACTGAAAAACATTAGTTGCTTGTGGATAGTCTGGGCCAAAATAATAAAAGTAATAATTCTGCCTAAATTAATTTACCTATTTAGTGTCATACCAATCAAACTCCCCCAAAATTCTTTAATAGAGAAAAAAAAAACCCATCTGTAAGAACAAAGAGGCAAGACTAGAATTAATGAAAAAATATGAAGGAAGGTGGCCTAGTTGCATCTGATCTCAAAATGTATCATAACCCAGCAACTACCAAAACAATCTCGTACTGTGGATCAATTGAATAGATTAGTGGCAGACTATAGTAACATAGTTTGACAAAGTCGAAGATTCAAGCTTTTGGACAAACTCACTAGTCAAAAAAAAAATCTCTTAGAAAACTGAAAAACAGTATGGAATATAAGAAGGAAAGAAGAGAAATGGGTTGAAAAAGAGAGATTTGCAAGAAGAAAGCCAGCTGCATACTAGGAACAAAGTGACAAGGGATTCTGGAATATAGAGAAGGATAAGAGGGAACACCAACAGTTGCTCTTGGCTCTTGAGCATCCTATCTCTGGAGCTGAGGAGAGTTTGACTTCCTGTTCCTTGGAGCTGAAGAGATCAAGATAACATATCTCTAAAGTGTTCCAGACAGGGATGAAGATTAACCCAAAGATCAGTTACCAACAAACCTGAGCTAAGCCCTTTCAGTGTTGGTGAAGGCCAGAGGCCACTTCTGGTCTGGCCCAACTAAGGTTGAGCTCAGCCATAAAGAGTTCAGCCTGAAGATACTAGAAGACCTGTTCATCCTATAAACCAACCAAGGAGGTTTAAGTAGTGTCAGGTTTAGTTAGTGAGGTTTGGGGAATCTAGACTGACAAGTTAGGTCTTAGGGAGCATTAAGATAAAGAAGGCACCTCCATGAGGGGGTTTTAGAAGGTGGGAGGCTAGTGAGAATCCCTTAGAGTTAGGGAATCTCTATTCCTTAATCCTCTCTTGTTTCTCAAGAATAAATCCGTGTTCCTCTTTTTTACCAACTTGTCTTGGAGACTGAAAAGTGCACTGGTACCAGTGAGAGAAGCTCTCGGGCTTACTTCACTGAGAGGTACTGAGGAGTCAAATCAACCTCAGTAATCTCAATGTCATCATCAACACCATCTTTATTAGGTCCATTATTTCAGGAAGGAACTAGGAATTTTTTGCCATAAACCAAGGTAAAGTCCAAAATTATGAAATAAACATGATACCATAAACAAATTAGAGCATGGAATAATTTACCTGTCAGCTCTATGGATAAGAAAATTCATGCCCAAACAAGACACAGAGAACATTATGAGATGTAAAATAGATAATTTTGACTACTTAAAAAGATTTTGTATAAACAAAACAAATGCAACCAAGATTAGAAGGCAAACAACTCACTTACTTTCACTCCCCATATATATTCCCTTCTCTCCTCTGACAATGGCTATGGTGCAGGTCCTCATCACCTCATGACTATATTATTACAATAACCTTCTGGTTTGGCCTCAAGTCTCTCCCAATTTCAGTCTCTTCTCCACTCAGTTGTCAAATTAATCCAACTAAATTGCATGTCTGACAATGTTGCCCTCCCTCAGCTATTTCACAAATTCCAAAGGGTTAAAAAACCAAAAGCCAAAAAACTCTAGGACCAAATATTAAATTCTTTTAGGGTTTTAAAGCCCTATATAACCTGATCCCTTCCTAGTTTTCTAGTCTTCTTTCACAACCTCTAAGATCCAATAACACTGGCCTTCTTGCTATTCCTCCTCTCTAGGAACTTCATCTCTCAAGGCTCAGGTGAGTCCTTTAAATAGCTCTCTCTCCTTATTTTCATCTTCTGACTTCCTTTAAGACTCAGTTCAATTCTCATTTTCTGTAAGAAGACAGTCTCCTTCACAGGAGATTGCTCTGGGATTGCAATGTCCCATTTACAATATATGTATCTTGTATATACATAGTTATTTGCATGTTGTCTCTCTTATTAGAATTAGTTCCTTAAAGACAGGGGCTGCGTTTATTTTCTTTGTATTCCCCAGCACTTAGCAATATGCCTGGCACAAAGAAAATATTTAACAAAATGACCCCTGATTGAACCAAATCCTTCTAGACATTCTCTCCTCCATAGTCTTACCTTAAGTTTCCTTATCTTGCTTCTCCTCCTATCTGACTGATGGCTTTCTCTATCTCCTTTTTGGACCATCATCCACCTCCCTTTAGCACTTGGTTTGGTTTCCCCTCAGGCTCTATCCTGGGCTTTCTTCCCTTTTCTTTCTCTTTACTTTCACCTTTGATTATCTCATACATTCCCATTGTTCAATTATCAGTTCTTTGTAGAGTACAGCTTGACAAATTATTTGTGGGGCACTGAATGGGTTAAGAGAAATGAGGTTGGGATCAAGAGGGTCAAAAGACAGACTTACAGGAAGACACAAAGGTCTCAAGCTGATCAATGGCAAAGTTTGATAATTTGGGGTACATTCTTATAGAGAAAATGACATAGGCTAAGGGATTAGTTGAGCCTTTTGCAGGGACAAAGGTTAGTAATGATTTACAAGATAGAAACAATGAATTTAGATTACCTCAGTGGCTCTAAACAGAGTTTTCTATAGGATAATAAATCATAGTAAATATGTAACCATCTAGTCCAGATTCTCAGGGAAACATGTGCTTCAGTGGGTTTGTCTAAAACAGCCAATTATTTATTACCAAGTACAGGAGAAGGGGAGTTGGAAAGGAGGAGTTTGGGAGCCTCATATGAGAAGTGATTCTGGCCAGACAATGGTTTTGATTTTCCTGGGGTCCACTCTCACTATTGGGGGCTACAGCTCTTTGCATATGAAAACCAAAACTAGATAGCAAGCCTTAATGTACCTCCTGATTTCCAGACATATCTGACTGTCCAATTAGTAACATACCTCAAACTCCTACCCACTTTCAACTCAAAGAACTACCATACTAATTCTAATCCCTCAGATTCATTACCATAGAATTATTCTTGATTCTTTCCTTTCTTTCATCTCCCATATCCAATTAGTTAAAAATGTTAATCCTAATGCAATATTTCTCTACTCACTAGTCACCAATAATTCAGATTCTCATCCCCTTACCCGAGTTTTTTAAAGGTTAACTGGTGTCCTTGCTTCCAGTCTTTTTTGACCTCAAACCATCCACTATTCTCCCAAAATACTTTCCAAGATACATATCTCACCTATGTCACTCCTTTATTCAAAATGTTTTTGATACCTCTTTACTGCCTCTAAAATAAGGTGCAAACACCTCAGACTATTAAAAGCTCTCCACAATCAATCTTTCCAACCTTAATTCATTTTACTTCCTTTTATGAATTCTGCAATCCAGCCAAACTGGAATAAATATTCCTTGAACTTGAGAATGCTGCTTTCCTGGTTTCACAAAAAGCATGTCATCTCCTCACACATGGAATTCATCTTTTTTCCTCATAATTCTCAACTCTCTTAAAAATTAAATTTATGAGAAATCTTCCCAGATCCCACCTTTTAGTATCCTCCTCATCTCCAAATTATCCTAAATTTACTAATTCTGAGAGATTGTGAAAGCAAAGATTCTTTTTTTTTTTTTCATTCTGCTTAGCACTGTATAGTGTAGATACCTAACAAGTGTTCTCTGTATATCACTTTTGTCTATGGAAGATATTTTTATTTAATAAGGGTATAACATGCAATTCACTTTGCTATGAATTGGCAAAGAAGAAAAATTATGTACTGATATCCCTTCCACATCACAATTTTAGTATCAGGTTGGCATAAGAAATCAAATGAGAATTTTTGGAAATTTTACAGAAGCTGCTGCTAAAATAAAGATAGATGGGGGCCAGCTGGGTAGCTCAGTGGATTGAGAGCCAGGCATAGAGTCAGGAGGTCCTAGGTTCAAATTTGGCCACAGACACTTCCCAGCTGTGTGACCCTGGGCAAGTCACTTGACCCCTATTGCCTAGCCTTGGAACCAACATAGAGTATTGATTCCATGATGAAAGGTAAGGGATTTCAAAAAACCACAAATAAATAAACAAACAAACAAACAAACAAATAAATAAATATAGATGAAGGCAAACTCACAAAAGACTGGGGAAAAAGCATGCAAGAACCTTGTGGAAGAGACTATTTGCAAAGGCAGTTAACTGCACACCTGGAACCATTTGGGGTCGCATTACAGAATGAGAGGGAAGGATAAGGAGGACAGAGAATCCCAGGGGGCACTTTTGCCTGGGAATGCTATGAGTGGGGGAAAAGAGGAACTTCTGTTGGCCATTTTGATTGGTTACAGGAGGTTTTGGCGGAGCTCTGGACTTACCTGAGAAGATCCAGGAATGCAGAGACTCTTTACCTGATCCCAACCCTCATCCTGATCTCTTTTTAGTGCTGCAACCCAGTTCCTGGAGATTTCATCAACATGAGAGAAGATGCCCAGACAGAATCTGTCTGCCATACTCTTGAACCAGATTACTCTCGGTTTAAGCCTGTTGACTTTTAGCTAGAAAAAGTTCTATATCTGGGGTTAAGATGGCGGCAGTGTAAGGAGCAGCTGCTCGATCTCTCCTGACCGAAGCATATAGAACTCCTCAAGGGGAAATAAAAACGAGTCCAGAGGAACGAAGGAACCCCACAACAG
>NC_058131.1:442411255-442472633 GCF_016433145.1 Gracilinanus agilis
TTTTGTTTTGGGGGGAACATTTGTTATTTATTTGTAGTTAATGGCAAGCTAATTAAAAACTACCTGTTCTTTGTTTCCATAGTTTCCATAATTATTCCATTAATAATCACTTGGTTAAAGAAAGCAGATAGATTTAAATTAAAGCCTTTTTTCTAATCTGACCATGTAGTTCCTCCACCACGTGGATCTTAGCCAGCATCCTGCACAACTGCTGTCCAAGGGAATAGAGAGACCATGTCCCCTCACACTCCTTCCTTCATTCTTTCTTAGTGCCCACACACATCACCTGTGTGTTTCATGATGTCCAGCCACACAGTATAGGCACACAGGTTGGGGAGGATGCTGGTTGGATGGGAAGCAATTCCACAACCCAGAGAGGGGAGGGGAGTTCTATTTACACAATCCCTCTGTGATTCTATTTGGAGATAAACATGTTGAAATCTCCTCAATCAATGGTTTGGGGAGATTATTGTGCCTAGTTTCCCCAATGAATCATTTCACATAACTAGCTTATACCTCTAAAGATTCACTGGCTAGAGGTACATAACATATTGCATTTTACAAAGGGGAAATTACAACAATTTGGTGATAAGAGGGAAAGAAAAGAGAAAGAATATAACCAGGGTTTGGGGGGAGGGAGTTCTATTTACACAAAGCTTTTTTTTCACATGCCATATTTTATATGTCTTTCTTGAAATTTCTATCAATGAATGTATATGCCTGTGATTATAAACCCTTTTGATTCTATAAAATGTTGGCACTTATCAAATAGGCCATTTCTGTAGTTATAATATGGTTTAATTCTATTATTTTTATGTATCAGGAAATCATATTTCCATAAAGATATGGATTTGAGCAAAATAGTACTTAATTTTGATCTGAACATGGTAAGAAATAATGGCTTTTCATCAATATCATCAATCCTAAACAACAATTTAGAACTAAAAAGGACCTTACTTTCATTAAGAGATTCTTAATCTGGGGGCTGCTGGGTGGCTCAGTGGATTGAGAGCCAGGCCCAGAGATGGGAGGTTCTGGGTTCAAATCTGGCATCAGAAACTTCCTAGCTGGGTTACCCTGGGTAAGTCACTTAACCCCCATTGCCTAGCCTTTACCACCACTCTTCTGCTTTGGAATCAATACAGTATTAATACTAAGACAGAAGGTGAGGGTTTTAAAAAAATCTGGAATCATGAACTCTCAAGGAATCAATAGGCATATTTCAGGGGATTCATGAACTTAGATGGGGAAAAGTACATGTTTATTTTCACCAATATTTCTATTTCCTTTAATTATGAATATAGGTATCAAATATTATTGTGAGAAAGGATCCTTAGGCTTCAACAAACTGCCAAAGGCATCCATCACACAAACATATGCATCATATATATATATATATATATATATATATATATACAAACATGTTGAAAAACAATCATCTTGGTGAGTCAAGATAGCAGAGTAAGGAAGATGCTCACCCAAAAAAAAAGTTGGAAAAATGAACAAATAACAGAAAAAGAAACAACATAGAAAGTTTTTTTGATAACAGAAAAGATCAAAACACAAACTCAGAAGTCAATCTTACTGCATTCAAAGACTCAAAGAAAAATCTGAATTAGTCTCAAGGACAAAAAAAAATTCCTAAAAAAGCTCAAAAAGGATTTAGAAAATCAAAGAAGTAGAAGAAAAAATGGGAAAAGAAAGTGATAAAGGAAAACTATGAAAAAACACTCAATAATTTGGCAAAGGAAACACCAAAAATATTTTAGAAAACAATACCTTAAAAACAGATTAGGCCAACTGGTAAGAGGCACAAAAATCCACTAAAAAGAACTTCTTCAAAAGAAGAATTGGCCAAATGGAAAAGCTTAATAAAAAAAATTTTCTTAAAAATCAAATTAGGGTAAGTGGAAGCTTACTCCATGAAACATCAAGAAACAATAAAACAAAGCAGCTTCTATATTAAAGGATCAAAAGAATGAAAAAAAAAAATAGAAGAAACTGTGAAATATCTCACTAAACAAAAGAACCAAAGAAGCAGCTAGGTGGCTCATTAGATAGAGAACCAAGCCTGGAGATGGCAGTTCCTGTGTTTAAATCAGACCTCAGACAATTCCTAGCTATGTGACCCTGGGTAAGTCACTTAATTCCAATTGCCTACCCCTTATTGCTTTTCTGCATTGGAACTGATACCTGGCATCAATTCTAAGACAGAAGGTTTTAAAGAAGGGGAGAAAAGAAAGAAAAAAAAACAACAACTGATCTGGAACATAGATTCAAGGGAGAGAACTTAAGAATTACTAGACTACCTTAAAAGTCTTAATCAAAAAGAGACTAGACATCATTCAAGAAATTATCAAGGAAAAATGCTTTAATATTCTAGAATGAGAGGGTAAAATATAAATGAAAAGAGTCTACCCAATCACCTCCAGAAAGAGATCACAAAATGAAAACCCAGGAATATCATAGCTAAATTCCAGAACTCCCAGGTCAAGGAAAAACATTTCAAATACCCAAAAAGAAATATTTCAAATATCATGGAGTAGTCAGGATAACACAAGAATTAGTAGCTTTATATTAAAGGAGCAACAGGCCTGGAATATGATATTCTGGAGGGTAAAGAGGCTAGAATTGCAAATCACCTTTCCACAAAACTGAGTTTCATCCTTCAAGGGGAAAAGAGGGTATTCAATGAAATAGAAGACTTTGAAGCATTCCTGATGAAAAGATCAGAACTGAAGAGAAAATGTGCCTCTCAAATACAAAATTCAATAGAAGCACAAAAAGGTAAACAGGAAAGAGAAATTATGATGGATTTAATAAGGTTAAACTGTTTAGATCCCTACATGAGAAGATGATACCTATAAACTCCTAAGAATCTTATCATTATTATGGCAGTTAAAAGGAATATACATAGGGAACAAAGGTATAAATTAAATATGATGGGATATCTAAAAAACTAAAATTAAAGGGTGAGAAATAGGAATACAATGTGGGAAAGGTGAAGGGAGAAGTAGAATTGGGTAAATTATCTCACACAAAAGAAGTACAAAAGAGATTTTTACAGTGGAGAAGCAGATGGGGGAAAGGGAGTGCTTGAACCTTATTTTCATCAGAATTGGCTCAAAGAGGAAAGAAAACATACTTAGTTGGGTTTAAAAATCTATCTTACCCTATATGAAAGTGGGAGAGGAAGAAGAAAAATTGGAGAGGGGGGCAATAGTCAGAAGCAAAACACTTTTGTGAATGGACAGGGTAAAAGGAGGATAAATAGGGGAAAAATAGGAGTAAGAGTAGTAAACAATAATTATAATGGTAAAAACAAATTACAAGTTATCTGATGGAGGCCTTATCTCTCAAAGATAAATAAGGCAAATTTATCAAAATGTAAGTCATTTCCCAGGGATAAATGGTCAAAGGATATGAAATGACAGTTTTCAGATAAATAATCAAAGCTATCATAGTTATGTGGAAAAATGCTCTAAGTATTAATTAGAAAAATGACAATTATGAGGTATACTTCACAACTATCAGATTGGTTATTATGATAGAAGAGGAAAATGACAAAAGTGGGAGGGGATGTGGTAAAATTAAAATGCTACTGCACTGTTGGGGGAGCTGTGAACTGATTCAACCATTCTGGAGAACTGGGAATTATTCCCAAAGGGCTATAAATACATATATACTCTTTGACCCAGAAAAACCATTACGAGGTCTGTATCCCAAAGATAAAAAATAAGAAGTAAAAGGATCTAGATGTACAAAAATATTTATAGCAGCTCTTTTGAGATGGCAAAGATTTAGAAAGTGAGCAGAGTCCTGTCAATTGGAAATGGCCAAGTAAGTTGTGGCATGTGATTGTAACGCAATACTATTGTGCTATAAGAAATGATGAACAAGATGCAGAGTGAAATGAGCAGAACCAGGAGAACTTTGTAAACAGTAACAATAATATTATATAATGAATAACTGTGAATAATACCATAGCTATATTCAGCAAGACAATGATCTAAGGACTCATGATAAAAGTGCCATCTGCTTCCAAAGCAAGAAATGATGGAATCTGAATCCAGAGCAAGGCATAGTAGATTTCACTTTCTTCATTTTTTTTGTTTACTTGATTACACATGTAAAATTCATATCAGATTGCTTACTGTCTCAGTGAGGGGGGAAGGGAAGAAAGGAGGGAAAAAATTTGAGGTTCATATATTTTTTAAAAACTCATTTTAATTGATTTTACATGTGACTGGGAGAAACTTCTTAAAATAAGGTAAAAAACAAAAAGAAACAAAAAACAAATTGTAGTGAGTTCTCCTTTAATAGAAAGGTTTTCAAGCTAGATGATCTTTCAGGTATAATTCAATGGACTTCCTTTAAGACAGCTAGGTGACTCAGTGGATAAAGTGTCAAGTCTGAAGTCAGGAAGACCTGAGTTCAAATTTGACCTCAGACAGTAGTTGTGTGACCCTGGGTAAATCCCCTAACTTCTGTTTGCCCATATCTGTTGGAAAAGGAAATGGCAAACCATCCTTGCAAGTTTACCAATAAAAATTTCACGGAAAATACTGGAGTATTAAGAGTCAGACACAACTGAAAGAGGAGTTGGACAAAATGGCCACTGACATTTATTACAATGCTAACTGGAATTTCATAAAATCTAAAGTTTTTTTCATATGGTTTTACCTAAATAAAAGGAAATAAAAATAAATAAAAGAGGGAAAACCTTTTAGAACCACAAGATTTCAAAAATTTTTAAACTAGGAATAATTTTTTTAATAGATCATGGGAAATCCTGGGTTCAAAAATGGCCATCATTACTTCCTAGCTGTGTGACCCTAGACAAGTCACTTACCTTGCCACTCTTCTGTCTTAGAACTGACATTAAGACAGAAGGTAAGGATTTACCAAAAAAAAAAAAAAAGTTTACAAAAATATAATATTCACTTTGACCTTCTATCTAAAGCCCAGAAAACACAACTTATTATATATTTCCCTAAATTCCCTTGGGGAGCTATCACGAGTGAACCTCAATTTCTTAACTGTAAAATGGACTAGAAATCTTCTAGGCCTCTTCCAACTCCAACTATCCCTTCTATGCTGAGACAAATAAAGATTCTTATCTTTATTAAACTTGTATTATTGAAAGGCACTGGGCTAAGCGAAGATTCCTTATGCAGCAAGGTGAATTTACTCACTTATTTCAACAGTAAATACCACAAAAAAAAATGTGCTGAAAACACTAATATTTACAATGATAACAGAAAGACTTTTTATCCATTTAAAAAAATAATTTCAATGAAAGAAAAACCTACAAGAAAGGAAGGGGAGGGAACTGGCAGCGATTTGTATCAAAGTAGAGCTGTGCCTGTGGTTCATCCTTTCTTGTAAAGTGTGGTAATGTCTTCATTAAGCTATGTGTGAGGAAATATGAAAAAATGAAAAATGCCACTTCATCAAACCTAAAATGTGCATTAGGAACAGTAAGCACTAGAAATAAAACTAAGAAATTGGGGGGATGGGGAGGAATAGGCAGGAGGTAGGAAAGTGGCTCGAGGTTCTTACACAAGCTTGTTGTGATAAAGTGAAAACGAACAGGTTTCCCCAATCGAAAGAAGTCAAAGTTTGAGAAAGAGGGGTGGGGAGAACCTTAAGGGAAGGGAGCGAGTTAAAATTATCCTCAGAGCCCTGGCGGGGTGTGGGGGTAGTTTCAGAAGGTCACAGAGAGCGAGGATATAGACTGCTCAAGCGGGCAGAAGTGCCTAGGAATTATTACTCCCACACTCACAATTCAATCATCCATTCCCCCTGCAGCAGCTCCTTCCAGTTCTTGTCCGTGATGGTCCTCACATTTCTCCAAAGTCCTTGGATCCCCGGAGTCCCCCACAACAATAGCACAAATAACATTAAAGAAAGCAAGGGACTCCTGGACGGCGCCATTTTGGCTACTGTGCACCCAACCAGAATCAACAGTTATCACCCAATCCCTCACCTCCGCTCCTAAGACCGGCTACTCACTGCGCATGCCAGCATCAACTACTCTAGGAAGGCAGCCAACCTTGTCTCAGTGCGCAAGACTGAGGCGCCTGCGTGGTGATTTCTCCCGGAGAAGTACCGTTTACTCTAGTGTGCAGGATATTCGTTACTGAGGCATTTTGTAAATTTAATAAGAAAAGTTTTGTCGCTATGAGAAAAACGTTTTACTCCAATCAAAAAGGCTCAGCCTCCCGTTCTTTTCAAGTGTTAGTTCAGTCTCCCACTCCCCCACTAGAGATCCCGAAAGATATAAAGATGAGCAAACCAACACAATAACAAAAACCCAGCCATCTGAAAGGACACAATTTAAGTACATTTTTTAAGCTAGAAAGTGTCCAGAAGAGGACGCTCAAATAAGTGCAATGACTTCTCTAAGTCTACCAACTCCAGCTTGAACCACAATTCCTCTAGAGCCACGTTTTATTTCCTGCCACATTTCTCCCCAATTTCTTAGTTTTATTTCTAGTGCTGTACTGTCCCTGGTGCACATATTAATATCTTGGGGTTTGATGAAGTGAGTGTTCTTTCCTTTTTTTTTTTTTTCTATCTTTTTTTTTTTTAACCCTTAACTTCTGTGTATTGACTTATAGGTGGAAGAGTGGTAAGGGTGGGCAATGGGGGTCAAGTGACTTGCCCAGGGTCACACAGCTGGGAAGTGTCTGAGGCCGAATTTGAACCTAGGACCTCCCGTCTCTAGGTCTGACTCTCAATCCACTGAGCTACCCAGCTGCCCTGTTCTTTCCTTTTTAAAAAATAATTTCCTCACCCACGCCTTAATGAAGATATTTACTTATCATATTTACTTTATAACAAAGGATGAACATGAGGCACAGAGTTCTACTTTGATATGTCATTGCGAGTTGCCTTCCCTTCCCTTTCCCCTCTTGTTTTTTCTTCCATTGAACCCATTTTTAACAATGGATAAAAAGTCTGTCAGTTGCTGCTGTTAAGTATCGGGTGTTTTCAGCACATATTTATTTTGTGGTATCTATTGTTGAAATAAGTAAATTCACAATACTGCACAAAGAATTTGTGCTTAGCATCGTACCTGTCAACAACAGAAGTTTAATAAAGATAATCTTATTTCTATGTGTCTGCATAAAGGAATAGATTGTTGAAACTGAGAGTCTAAGATCTCTTGCCCATTTTACAGATGTGAAACTGAGGATCTTAGAATATTCTCATATAAATACAGTACTCTTGGAGAAAATAGGCATATATAGATACAAATCAAAGGCATGCACAAAGGACCTAACACTCCACCTCTGGCACTTCTGGACTTTGATGTTTTTTTTTTGTTTTTTTTTTCCCCTGGGTATTCTCACTTCTTCCCTAATACATTCTCTTCTCTAAGGCAGTACCATTATGAGTTTGCTCTTCTCCACAGCTCAACTAGATTCAGCTTCCAAAGTCTCTGGGCCTTCTGCTTTCTGACTTCCATGTTTTGTTCACCTACTTTCTGTGTAACTGGAATATCTATGCTTTCTCTTGTGTGATTCCTTACTTTCTTTCTTTCCTTCTGTTTTTGGAGGAAAAGTAGATCAAAGAACTAAAAAAAGTAGATCATGCAACTAAAAACTAGGAAAAGAACAAATTAAAAATCATCAAATAAACACCAGATTGAAAATCCTAAAAATCAAAGAAGAAATTAATAAAATTGAAAGAAAACCATTGAACTAATAACTAAAACTAGGAATTGGATTTGTGAAAAGACAAATTAAATAGCTCATAGGTTAATTTGATTTAAAAAAGAAAGAAATCAAATGACCAGTATCAAAAAGGATCATTAGGAA
Source organism: Gracilinanus agilis (assembly GCF_016433145.1). NCBI lineage: Eukaryota > Metazoa > Chordata > Mammalia > Didelphimorphia > Didelphidae > Gracilinanus > Gracilinanus agilis. The sequence goes on from NC_058131.1 coordinate 442,419,082, forward strand.
CTATTTTGCCCAATTATATGCCAACAAATTTGACATTTAATGAACAATTAACCTCTATACTATTATTTGGCAAAATAGGCAAAAAATAAATTCTACTAAATTTCTTTTATTTTTATTTTGAATATTTTCCCATAGTTACATATTTCATGTTCTTTCCCTCTTCCCTCAACACTCCTAACTCCCCTTAGCCGACACACAATTCCACTCGGTTTTACATGTATCATTGATCAAGACCTAATTCCATGTTATTGATAGTTAGACTAGAGTTATTGTTTAGTGTCTACATGCCCAATAATATCCCATCAGCCCATGTGTTCAAGCAGTTGTTTTTCTTCTGTGTTTCTCCTCCCTCAGTTCTCCCTCTGAATGTGGCTAGTTTTGCTCTGGATTCTTGCATTGCTGCTAGTAGAGAAGTCCATTATGTTCAATTATACCACAGTGTATCAGCCTTTGTATACAATGTTTTCCTGGATCTTCTCCTTTCACTCTGCATCAATTCCTGGAGGTCATTATAGTTCACATGGAATTCCTCCAGTTCTTTATTCCTTTTAGCACAATAGTATTCCATTACCAACAGATACCACAATTTGTTCAGCCATTCCCCAATCAAAGAACATTCTCTCATTTTCCAATTTTTTGTCACCACAAGGAGCACGGATATAAATATTTTTGTGCAAGTCTTTTTCCTTATCTCTTTGGAGTATAATCCAAGCAGTGCTATGGCTGGATCAAAAGGCAGATAGTCTTTTAAAGCCCTTTGAGCATAGTTCCAAATTGCCATCCAGAATGGTTTGATCAGTTCACAACTCCACCAGCAATGCATTAATGTCCCAATTTTGAACATCTCCTCCAACATTCATTACTTTCCCTTGTTGTCAATTTAGCCAAACTGCTAGGTGTGAGGTGGTACCTCAGAGTTGTTTTGATTTGCATTTCTCTGATTATAGAGATTTAGAACACTTTCTCATGTACTTATTGATAGTTTTGATTTCTTTATCTTAAAATTGCCTATTCATGTCCCTTGCCCATTTATCATTTGGGGGATGGCTTGATTTTTTGTACAATTGATTTAGCTCCTTGATTATTTGAGTAATTAGCTCTTTGTCTGATTTTTTTTGTTATAAAGTTTTTTCCCAATTTGTTGCTTCCCTTCTAATTTTGGTAGCATTGGGGGTTTTTTTTGTACAAAAACTTTTTAGTTTAATGTACTCAAAATGATTTCTTTACATTTTGTGATTTTTTTCTAACTCTTGCTTGGTTTTAAAATCTTTCCTTTCCCAAAGATATGACAAGTATGCTATTTTGTGTGCACCCAATTTACCTATAGTTTCCTTCTTTATATTCAAGTCATTCACCCATTCTGAGTTTATCTTGGTATAGGGTGTGAGATGTTGATCTAGACCCAATCTCTCCCATATTGTTTTCCAATGTTCCCAACAGTTTTTGTCAAATACTGAGTTTTTGTCCCAAAAGCTGAGTTTTTTGGGTTTATCGAAGACTATCTTGCTGAGGTCGCTTACCCTAGTCTATTCCACTGATCTTCCCTTCTGTCTCTTTGCCAGTACCATATAGTTTTGATGACTTCTGCTTTATAATACAGTTTAAGATCTGGTACTTGGCCACCTTCCTTTAATACAGATGCAAAAATTTTAAATAAAAAAATAGTAAGATGATAATAGCAATATATTAGAGCGATCATTCACTATTGCCAGGTGGGACTTTTATCAGGAATGCAGGCATGCTTTTTTAGGAAATATTAGGAAAACTATCAGTATAATTGACCATATCAATAACCAAACTATCAGAAATCACATGATTAACTCAATAGACCCAGAAAAAGCTTTTGACAAAATACAATAACCATTCCTATTAAAACCACTAGAAAGCATAAAATTAAAAGGGCCTTTCCTTAAAATAATAAGTAGTACTTATTGAAAACCATCAGCAATTATCATCTGTAAAGAAGATAAGCTAAAAGTCTTCCCAGTAAGAACAGGGGTGAAGCAAGGATGCCCATTATCACTATTATCTAATATTATACTAGAAAGGCTAGTTTTCACAATAAGAGAGAAAAAAAGAAAAAGAAAAAAAGCAATGAGGAAACTAAACTATCACTATTTGCAGATGATATAATGATATAATTAGAGAATTCTTAAGAATTAACTAAAAATCTAGTTGAAATAAATAATAACTTTAGCAAAGTTGCAGGATACAAAATAAACCCACATAAATTATCAGCATTTCTTTATATTACCAAAAATTATTAATAGCAACAAGAGAAATCCTATTTAAAATAACTCTAGGCAATTTAAAACACCTGAGTCTAGTTGCTAAGACAAACTGAGGAATTATATGAAAACAATTGCAAAATACTTTTTGCACAAATAAAGTCAGATCTAACCAACAGGGAAATATTAATTGTTCATGGGTAGGCTGAGCTAATATATTAAAAAATGACAATTCTATATAAATTAATTTACTTATTAAGTGCATTTCTAATCAAACTACCAAAAATTATTTTATAAAACTACCAAAAATAATAACAAAATTCATCTGGCAGAGCAAAAGGTCAAGAATATCAAGGGAATTAATAAAAACAAGTGTGAAGTAAAGTGGTCTAGCAGTACCAGATCTCAAACTTGTTCTCTGTTCTATAGCTTCACTGCTCTGACCCACAAAGGATGGGCCAGTAGAATCAATTCCCCAGCAGGCACTTAGAGATTCCTAAAAGAAGAGGACACCTGCCCCAATGGCTCCTTTGTGGTAACAACTAGATATCTTTAGGTATTAAGTATGGCTAAGAAGATATGACTGCCAATAGTTATAAATATCTCAAGTTGTCAGAGAATGAATCACAGGCTAGAATTAGTGGAAAGCCTATGAAACCCCTCACAGCAGGGAGACTCTCTCAACTGCCAATATGGACAATATGGAAATTTTTCTTGAGTTGATGGACCAGAACAGCAAGAAGACTTCAGTTTCTTCAACAGGTAACTTTAATTAGTTAATGAAGGTATAATTTGATATTATGGGGAACTAGGAATGAAGAAGGATTGAGGATTCAGGGAAATCTAAAACTAAATCTAATGAGTGAGGATTAGGCCATTCCCCACAGGGAAACTTCTAATGGCATTCTCACTCAGTTTGTTTACAGCTTTTGCCTGCTAGTTGATGGATGACAATGCTAGCTAAACCAGATGAAGGCAAGTAGCTGTTGCTTCTTCAAAGATGACTAGTTGAAGTTGTTGATATTGGTTAATGATGATGCATAAATATAAGCTGCAGAGTTCATGCTATGATAGGTATTGACCTAAGTTGCTAAGCTCAGCACTATGGATCAGGCTAACACAATCCTGGTGAAATTTCTGGGGTTCAAATAGAGACCTACCTAACCTCCCTTCCACCCAAAACTCAGGACTGAGTTGGTTTGCCTGGGTGTCACCTCCTTTTATAAAGCTGGTCCAATGGTCTTTCAACTGTCACATGCCTTCTTTGGGGGTTCAAAACTCTGAACCCCATCTTGATACAGTTTGTAGAAGATGGCTATTTGCAAAAGATAAATACAAACTGTGGTATAAAGCAGTTATCATCAAAACAATCTGGTGCTGTGTGACCCTAAGCAAGCCACTTGACCTCCATTGCCCACCCTTACCACTCTTCCACCTATGAGCCAATACACAGAAGTTAAGGGTTTAAAAAAAAAACCACAAACAAACCAAAAACAAAACAACAACAAAAAAACAGTCTTGGTACCGGCAAAGAAATAAAATAGATCAATGAAACAAATTAGATACACAGTATGCTGGGGTAAATGACCATAGTAATCTAGTACCTGATAAACTAAGAAATCCCATCTTTGAAGATAAGAACTTAACATTTGTCAAAAACTTCTGGGAAAACTAGAAAATGATATGGAAAAAACTAGGTATAGACTGATATCTTACACCCCATATAAAGATAAGGTCAGAATGGATATATGATTTAAATAAAGAGTGATACCAAAAGCAAATTAGAGGAACGTAGAATAGTTTTTCTGTCAGATATGTAAAAAAGGAATTCTTTATTCCTTTTTTAATTTAAAGGGGGACCTGGAGGTCCTCTTACCATAGAGATGAATAGCTCACAGTGACAGGAAGGAGAAACCATAGAGACAAGAAGGAGGAACCATAGAGACAGAAAGTGAAGTAGGAGAAAGTTATAAAAAATATTTATAAAACGTTATTAAAAAGGTTATAAAAGGGGCCGTGTCAATTGGTCAGTTGCTGACACTTGGGGGGGTCAGTTGCTGGCAATTAGGTCTGTCAGTTGCTGACAGTGAGGGCTTGCATTTGCAGGAAGTTGGCTGCTGGCATTGAGTTAGTTCTTGGGGGTTGGTTGCTGGTGGTGTGGGTTGGTGATTAATTGGTGGTTGGCATTTAGTTGCTGAAATATAAAGGTGATCCTGAGCTTACGGAGAGAGCTTTTGGCTTAAACCTTTTTAAAAAGCTTAAGGACTTTTTGCCTTTTGGGTTTGGGCTGTTAGGTTTTTTTTTCCTTTCCTTGAACTTCTTGGGAGGTGACTGGACTTCATTAACAGACCTACTTGGGGTTGGATTAAACACTGATTGAGTTGGTTTTGATTGGACTGGATTGGGTTGGAACTTTGTGGGGTGATTGTTAATAGTGGTAGTTATAGGCAGTTATAGGTAAATATAGGCAGTTTTAGGTAGTAATTATAAGTAGTTATAGGATAAATAGTATAGACATTAGGAAATTTTCTTTATCTACCTCTGTCCTATATTTCTCTCCTTTAATATATTCAGTTTACTATATTCTTTTACTATCTCTATTTAAATTAAACTAAATTATTAATTGTTAATAACTGCTAGAAGTTTTCTTTTCTCTGACTTAACAGGATAATATTAATTTACAACTCTACTATATTCTCATTAAAACTTAAATTTTTAAAAGCTGCTCTCTTATTTTGTCAAAACTCCTATTTTAACCCTTACAGGTATGTGGAGAAGGGAAGAATTATGATCAGACAAGAGATAGGAAATATATGAGATGGAAAATGAATAATTTTGTTTATATTAAAATGCATGTAAACAAAACTAATGTAATCAAAATTAGAAGGGAAACAACAAACTGGAGTGGTGGTGGTGGTTGGGGGAATTTATAGCAAATTTCTCTGATAAAGTTCTTATTTCTCAAATATATAGAGAACTGAGTTAAATTTATAAGAACATAAATCATTCCCCAATTCACAAATGGTCAAAGGATATGAACAAGTCATTTTCAGATGAAGAAATCAAAGCTAGTGATAATCATATGAAAAAATGTTCTAAATCACTCTTTAAAACAAAAACAAAACCCTTACCTTCCATCTGGGAATCAATACTGTGTATAGGTTATGTTATCAAAAATGTGGGTACTTTGACTCTTTAAGGTTAAAAGAAGGAATGAAGGTGATTGAGGTAGTAGGAGAGGAATGGAAGGGATGGCTAAGTTTAGGGAGGAATGGACAAGGTGGTATTTGGATGGTAAGGGTACAGGGTGAGGTATTCAGGAGAGGTAGCTAACACAGACTAGACACCCAGGCTAGAGACAGAGGACACTGGGGGAAATAGGCTGAACCCTTCCAGGCACAAGTACTTCTACAGACACAAGGAATAGGGCCAGTCAGAAATGGTTTAAATCTGACTTGAGGGCTTTCTTGTCAGTTTCTCAAATCCTCAAAGGAGGAGTCCCACGGCTCCTCCCTATCACTGAAACTGAAGGGATTCGGGAGGAAGTATCAGGCAACTACTTCCTCCCAAGATGGATGCCTCCAGTTCCCTCAGGAAATAAAGGAGAAAAATTCCTTCCCTCTAGACCCTTGCCTAATTCTTCAATACAATGACTCACCAGAGGATTTGATTAGGTAAAAAGGGGATTTATTGAAATTCAGTATTAGTCTGAAGGAGAGAGGGGTTAGGGTTTCTGATAGCCACTAGGGAGAAACTCAAGATGGGGGAAGGTCACAGGAATGGGTTAGACTGAGAGAGAGCCTGCTCTGACAGCCAGGGAAGATTTGGCTGCTTTTAAAATAATGGGTAATAAAGTAAGGGATAGTTTGATTCAAGGATGTCCTACTTGCCTATAGGGAAACTAACCCCACAAAGTCTATTCACTAAAAAACCCAAAAGCCACCCTTCTTCCCAGAGCCCACAGGAAAACACAGGAAAGGTAACAGGGGAATAGTATGGAGAAGGTCAGGGAGAGGTCCAGAGAAATTAGCTAAGTTCAAATTGTCCAGAGACAAGGCACAGACCAAAAGCAAAGCCGAAAGCCAAAGTCAGAGCTCCAGTTGGTCCTTCCGCTCTCCTCAAGCCTCAGGAACCAACTGACTCTTTGTTAGGATTCTAAGGTTTAACAGCCAGAAGTTTTCAGTTAACTTTGCAAGGGCAAAAGCCTTTATCGAGTCTTTGCATTACAGTTATAAGGCAGAAGAGTGGTAAGGACTAGGCAATAGTGGTTAATTTGACTTGCCCAGGATCACATAGTGTGAGTGTGAAATCCTCTACCTCCTTTTCTTAATTGTTTTATTAGTAAGACTTGTTTTTTCAAATTTATTTATTGAATTAATCAATTTAGAATATTTTCCCATGGTTACATGATTCATATTCTTTCCCTCTCCTCCTCTCTCCCTCCCATAGCCAGAGAGCAATTCAACAGGGTTTTACATGTATCATTGATCAAGACCTATTTCCATATTTCCATATATTTGCAACAGAGTGATCATTTAGAGTCTACTTCCCCAATGAACTATGTGATCAAGGAAATGTTTTTCTTCTGTGTTTCTACTCCCACAATTCTTTCTCTGGATGTGGATAGCATTCTTTCCCATAAGTCCCTCAGAACTGTCCTGTTTCATTGTATTGCTACTAGTAGAGAATTCCATTATGTTCAATTGTGCTACAGTATATCAGTTTCTGTGTACAATGTTCTCCAGGTTTTGCTCCTTTTGCTCTGCATCAATTCCTGGAGGTCTACTGTTACGATTAAAAATGATAAAGACTGATATAAATATAGAAATTAGTATTTTAATTAAAGCCATGGCCATGCTGGTAAAATATATATAATACTGCCCCTATAAGTATTCAAACTGCCACTTCAGCCATTTTTACCTTTTTAAATCATCCCATGCCTGCTAGCTAAGAGAGCGACTTCCTCTTCACCCAGATTTAACCCCTCTCCTACATCATCATACTTCCTGTTTGCCATGAGGAATCATGGGAAATGTAGTTTCAAAGTCTCCATGTGTCCATAGAAAATATATATATATACTTTAAAATGTCATCTTCCCCAATTTCCAATTATACACTACCCAGTTCAAATGGAATTCCTTTAGTTCATTATTCCATTTAGCACAATACTATTCCATCACCAGCATACATCACAATTTGTTCAGCCATTCCTCAATCAAAGGACCTCTCCTCATTTTCCAATTTTTTGCCACCACAAAAAGTATAGCTATAAATATTTTTGTACATGTATTTTTCCTTATTATCTCTTGGGGGGTACAAACCCAGTAGTGGTGTGACTGGATCAAAGAACAGGCAGTCATTTAAAGCCCTTTGAGCATAATTCCAAATTGCCTTCCAGAATGGTTGGAGCAAAGCACAACTCCACCAGCAATGCATTAGTGTCTCAATTTTGCCACATCCTCTCCAACATTTATTACTTTCCCTTACTGTCATATTAGCCAATCTGCTAGGTTTGAGGTGGTACCTCAGGGTGGTTTTGATTTACATTTCTCTAATTAGGAGGGATTTAGAACACTATTTCATGTGATTATTGATAGTTTTTATTTTGTCATCCAAAAACTGTCTATTCATGTCCCTTGCCCATTTATCAATTGGGGAATGGCTTGTTTTTTTTTGTACAATTGATTTAGTTCCATATATATTTGAGAAATTAGATCTTTGTCAGAGGTTTTTGTTATAAAGATTTTTATTTCCCAATTTTCCCAATTTGTTGCTTCTCTTCTAATTTTTGTTGCATTGGTTTTGTTTGTACAAAAACCTTTTTAATTTAGTGTAATCAAAATTATTCATTTTACATTTATGTCATTCTCTATTTCTTGCTTGGTCTTAAATTCTTTCCTTTCCCATAGATTTGACAGGTATACTATTCTATGTTCACCTAATTTACTTATAGTTTACTTCTTTATATTCATGTCATTCACCTATTCTGAATTTATCTTGGTATACAGTGTGAGATGTTGATGTAGACCTAATCTCTCCCATATTGTTTTCCAATTTTTCCCAGCAGTTTTTGTCAAATAGTGCATTCTTGTCCCAAAAGCTGGGATCTTTGGGTTTATCACATAATATCTTGTGTAAGGATGGGATTTGTGCAAGGGGAATGGGACAAAAGGAGCCAAAAGCAGTTGGTGACAGTTACTGACAGTTGAGAGACCAGGGAGAATTCTGGGAAATTCTCCAGAGGAGGAGGAGAGAGGAGAAGTGTTTGGGCAGAGGCCTGAGAGGGGAGAGGAGAAGGATATCCCAGCCCAGATCCTGTCCTGAGGGCCTCCTGAGGATCTTTCTTTGGAAATTGAAACCCTGATTCCCTGATCAAAACCATTCCATTGCATCTCACCCATCAAGACTTCAGCCATCCAGTCAGCTAAGTTTATGGACTCCATTTTGGGAGCAATCTCTTAGTCTCCTTCTCTCATTACCCAACCTTGCTGAGAGACCCCTTTTCAGTCAAAACTTACGATTATAGAAAAGGATAAAAATAGAAACAGAAGGAGAAGGGGTGTGGGAAGGAGCTTAGGTGTGCGAACCACTTAGGGATCCCACCCAAGTAACAGACCCCATAGCAATAGCAAAGAGGGCACCCCCAAATCCCTCTGTCCTTCACCCCTTTCCCCAATCCCTGAATTGCAAATAATAAAAGCCATTCATCAATCAGATAGTGTTCCAGAGTGCCTGAGAGACTACAAGGGAGAGGGGAATCACAGATTGGCTGCCTCCATCTTGAAGCCAGACCACCTGCTGTGAAATTAACTGATCAGGGAGAGGTTTGTGTGAACCCCATCCTTATTCAGAATCAGATTGGGGTACCACATAACTCGTCTTATAGGGAAGCCTTGCCCCCAACTCCTGAAGGCCATCCAGCTCACCCAGTTTTGGGATGACACCCCCTTAAAGCCTCCCAGTGTATATTTGGCCCTGGGGGAGTGCAGGAGGAGGGAGTCACCACATAGACCCCCTCTTTCTCCCTTCTATCTAACATTGGTTATTGGCTCTTTTTATTATTACACTTGCTAAGGATATTTACCCCAAGTCTATTCCATTGATCCTCCCTTCTGTCTCTTAGCCAAGTACCAGATTGTTGTTGTTGTTGTTTTTAAACCCTTACCTTCTATCTTGGAGTCAATACTGTGTATTGGTTCCAAGGCAGAAGAATGGTAAGGGCTAGGCAATGGGGGTTAAGTGACTTGCTCAGGGTCAGTTAGTACCATATTGTTTTGATGATCACTGCTTTATAGTACAGTTTAAGATCTGGTACTGCTAGGGCCCCATCCTTCACATTTTTTTCATTATATCCCTTGATATTATTGATCTTTTGTTCTTCCAAATGAACTTTGTTATAATTTTTTCTAATTCTGTAAAAACTTTTCTTGGTAGTTTGATAGATATGGCACTGAATAAGTAAATTAATTTGGGTAGGATTGCCATTTTTATTATGTTAGCTCATCCTCCCCATGAGCAATTAATATTTTTCCAATTATTTAGATCTAGTTTTAATTGTGTGGAAAGTGTTTTTTAATTGTGTTCATATAATTCCTGTGTTTATCTTGGCAAATAGATTCCTAAATATTTTATAGTGTCTAGGGTGATTTTAAGTGGAATTTCTCTTTCTAACTCTTGCTGCCAGGATGTGTTGGAAATATATAGAAATGCTGATGATTTATGTGCATTTTTTTGTATCCTGCAACTTTGCTAAAGTTGTTGATTATTTCTACTAGATTTTTAGTTGATTTCTAGAATTCTTTAAGTAGACCATCATATCATCTGCAAAGAGTGATAGTTTAGTCTCCTCATAGCCTATATTAATCCCTTCAATTTAATAAGGCTTGTTTTAATTAAATTATAGTTTTATTAGTTAAACATTGTTAGAATTGGCCTCAGTTTTAGCCTTAAACTTGCTGTATTATGCACTCTCAGCAATCATGGTCTTGAACTTGTGACTAGGTACCTTCCCTTTACTCTGGTCATCTTAGTATACATCATTAACATCATCAGGCTTGGAAAGTACCCATATATATATATATGTATATATATATATATATATATACATATATATATATACATATGCAAAATAATACATGTATAACAAAGATCAAATTGTTTACCATTTCCAGGAGGAAAGGGAAGGAAGGGAAGGGAGGGAAATAGACAATTTGAGTCCAATAATTTCAGAAAATGTCTGTTCAAAATTGTTATTGTATGTAATTTGGAAAATAAAATATTTTTTAAAAGGAACAGTCAGAGCAGTGAGTATTAGTAGATTTAAAAAAGAAACTTACTTTCCATCTTAGAATTAATATTGTGTACTGATTCCAAGTGTAAGGATTAAAAAATTAACATTGGGCTAAATATAGGAGAATGTGGTCACCAAAATTAATATAACTCAAGTCAAATGACTTTTTAGCAGTTTTACTTACAAAATAGAGGGAAAGAGTAAAGTAGAGAAATGAGAAAGAGGGTAGAGAAGGCATCTATCCCATCACACTAGATAATTACTCTGGCCCGGTTTGAACCAAGCTGGGCTCATTAACTCTCCACCTGAGGACAATGGGTCAGAGGGGCTGGTGGTGAAAAACAAGGGTTCCAGTCATGAGGCCTCCTCCAAGATAGGGGACCTCTCCAGAAGCTAGCCCCTTCAGGAGCCAGGAAAGAAGTCAGGCTTTTCCACTCACCAATCTAAAGTCCAAGGGGAGAAGATCCCAGAGTAGTTTTATCAAATGCTAGGGTCCCAGGTCCAAGCTGAGAAAGGTCCTCCACCAGCCTCCAGAACTTTGAAAAACTCCCTCACAGGAAGTTGAAGCTACTTTTAAAGACCCTTCTTTGCATCACTTCCTGTGCCTTCCTTCTACTTTATGTTAACCAATTGTAGTTTATAAATTTTCTTAGGACTGCCCAGGGGACAGTCAATTGTTTCTGAGTTGTCACCCACTTTAGCACATGGGTTGTGGACCTCCCCCCACTTATACATAAAGTAGGGGTGAATACAGCTTCTGGTGATTAAATCTAAAAGTGGGCAGGGGAAGAGTTCCATCTTCACACAAGGCTGAAGAGCAGTAAGGGTTATGCAAAAAGATATGCCCAGGAACACACAACTAGGAAGTGTCTGAGACCAGATTTTAACCCAGAACCTATCTCTGGTGTTAGAAGGATATTTAGTCTAGAAGATTAGACTGACAGAGAACAACTGCAGAATTCCATGTGTGAGACACAGAGGAACACAGTTGAACTCTTGGAGGGAGGGAGCTGCTTTTTCTCCTGTGTGTGGATCCTAATCACCAGAGGACATCTAGAAGCAAGTGACCTGGTTTGCTGGAGATGGGTCAAGATGAGGTGAGACATTTCAGTGGTGGACACTGAATGTTAACAATCCTAGCTCCTTCTCCACACTTGGATTGTCTAAGACACCGGACATCTGTGATCTACTGAATCTATCTACTGAAGTTACATCTGTGAATACACATGCAATCCCCAAAACTATAGCTGGATCTATTCACCATCCAGTTTTTGGATTGATTTGAGATTTGGCAGCTGTTAGGTTTAGTTTGTAGTGTAGTTATACCCTCACTGACCTTTGGGAGGGATCCCTTTGTAATTTGAGGTAGATAACCTGATCCCTTCCTTCCCTGTCCCAAAATATTGTTAAAATCCCTTTTATACATAAGGACCCACTGTGTTTGATCCAGCTATTTCCCTGGTGGTTTTCCCTTTTACCACAACCATCCCATTCCTCATCTTACCCAAATCACCTAGGATTTATTTACCCACTACACTGGGCCTGGTTCTCAAACCACTGAGCTACCTACCTGTCCCTCTTTTTTTCTCTTAAAACTTCATTTCCAAAGTTATTCACCTTATTATAATGAGTTTATTCTTCCATTGCCATCAATGGTCTTTTATCACCCAATTCTCTTGATACCCCAAAGTTAAATTATTCTTTTCTGAACATTTTTAATTCCCAAAACTTGCAAAAGCACCATATACACCATATACACCATTCCCCCATCAATCTTTATATCAGAATTTATATCATTAATCTAGTAAATTTGTCAATAAACATTTGACAACCAGTTCTCTTTTTAAAAATATGCAAGACACACTTTTGAGTTAAACTTAATCTCAATGTTAACATTTTCTTCACCACTTTCTTACATCTGGACAATTAGCAAAACAATTAACTAAGCTCTCATTTGTACTATTTGTAGATTTTTCAGGTGCGTAAGAGGGTGATTTTAGGGGATGGGACTATATGGTTAATATAGACCAGTATCAGAAGATTCAACAGGTTTGGGAAGGCTGACAGAACCAGTGTTAATAGGTTGATTGACTAACAAGGCCCAGTCAGGCAGAGCCTGTCCTAAGGTATCACACACACACAGACCACTCAATAACAGGGATAGATGTTGGATTTATTATAATAAGGATAGGTGGAAAGGGAATTTGTTTAACCCTAAACTAATATCAACTTCCTAAACCTGCCCCCAGACATAAAGTTGTTCCCTTGTGGGAAGTCTTCAAAGTAATGTCCTACACTGAAATTAGCCCCTTTGACCTAAAAGATTCCCAGTCCTACTCTAGCTAAGCCTGCACTAAACCAAACCCACCTTTTGATGGTAATAGAGAAGTGGTCTATGGCAAGTTATCTGGGCCAGGGAAAAGATCTTGGATCCACAAGGACCCCAAACCTGATCTTACCAAAAGACTCAGGATCACACCAGGAACTCAGTAGATCACAAGTGGCAGGTAAGCAGGTAGTATGGGAGATTAAAGTAGTACAGACACCAAGGAAAGTAGCCAGTCTTCTCCAGGCTAAACCAGAGAAAGACAACTCAACCCTAGTTAACTGCCTGAACCCACCTACTTCCAACATTCCAGAATCTTTATATCCTCCTGCTACTCTCCCTTGTAGACCTGACATGTTAAAATCCTCTTCCTTATAACAGGTACAAATACTCACACACTGAAAATATAACAATTGATCATGAGTTGAAGATGACCCCATCACACTCTAACTGGTCCAATACTAAAATACTTACTTTTATTTACGATACAATCTCCAGAATTTCCAGATTCTCACATTTGCTTTCTTTGTAAGCTGCATTGATCCTTATATGTTACTAGTTGCCTTCAATACCTCTGTGGATATCACTACAATTTCTACAATACAAGAATTATGAGATAGAGCATCTATCTATCTTGGTCCTATCAGATACATGCTGAAGGAAATATTGGCTGTTATGATTTCTCATCACTTTCTGATAGCATCTGGTTAAGCCTTTCTCAATGTGAAATAAATAGTTCAACCAAAGTAGCAACAAGAAGACTCTTTAATCAGGGCAGAGAAATTGCAATTCAGGGTTACTAAACAACACAGGAGTACAGGAGTGCAGGAGTGCTCACTTTGAGGCTCAGTGGTTTGAATACACTTCAACAGGGAGGAGTGATTAGTAGGGAGCAGCCAGAGGACTGATAACATCTGATCAAGATAACAAACTCTAAGTGTGGTAAGTTTGAAGAGATATAATAAGACCCAATCTAACCATGAGGTCAGTGAGGTCAAGATAGCCCCTTATGATAACCACATTTAACATTCCCCCCACCTTGATCAAAAAGAGTTCTGTTGTCCATGACCAAGGGAGGCAGCAAGGAGCTCTATGAGCTGCTGACTTGATGACTCAGCCCATATTTGGTGTTTTAGGGAAGTGGTCTGCTACTTCTGTTGTCTTCTTCATTTTCTAGGTCAGACGGAGTTTATAATCACTAGTAGTGGGCTGGGTTATGCACTTGAGGGTTGGAGCCTTCTATAAATGTGACAGATATATACAGCTGTCAACTCCTTTCATCTTTGCAGGGAGGGATTGGTCAAGAAGATTTTGGTATGATCCCTTCCACCTGAGTTGCATGGTCTTCTTGTATAGGCATCATCTCCAATAGACCCAGGCTCCAGGTCCCAGTTACAAGGTAGATTATTCTAGGGCTGCATTTGTAGAAAATGACTGAGAAACAAAATGACTATGGTCTTAGAGGTTTTAAATGAAACCCCTGCAGTAAAAGAGAAGGGAAACCTTGGTGGTGAGGACTCACCATGGGGCAAAAGTACCCATGTACCCAGTGACAATCTCAAAAGGTGAAAAGGAAAACTTCCAAGTGTTCAGAATGACTGTGTTCAGAATGATGAAGGAAAAGGGCTCTATCCAGCTTTGAAAATGTTTTGGTGATAAATTATTTATCAGTCTTTTAGGAAATTAAAAAATTTTATTGTACATGGTCACAGAGCCTTGTAAAGAAGAATAAATGGATGTGTCTAGCACACTCTTTTTCTCTCTCACACTTTACATTTTCCATGAAAATATGTGATTAACATGAAATGATTTAGCAATATTGTTACTTGTTATATAAACTAAATTTTTAAAAGCATCCATTGGAGACTTCCTGGGGTGAAGCCAATATGGATGAGTAACTAGAGCAGCAACTCTGTGCTACTGTGAGAATCTTCCCTGACCCAGATTAAAATATTGCTACAAAATGAATACAGGAGTGAAAGAACCAACAAGGAGACAGAGTGAAATAACTTTCAAGAAAAGAAAAAACCCAAAAGATAGGCAGACAATATCTGGGGCACTGGGGTGAGAGGAGAGCAGAGCTAGCAAGAGCCAAAGCAGTGAGTGAAGAACAAGTAAAGAGCAACCACCCCACCCCCACCCCAACATCCCACATTTGCTGTCCTAGGTGAGGAAACTAATCAACCAAGCCAACATTCAAACCCTGAGATCCTGCCTGGGCAAATAGTGGTCCAAGCCAACCCATACCTCTTGAAATTTCAAACATGTGGAGAAGTCCAAAATCCCAGCCCAGGGCAATCTGGGCTGAAGGGGGATGATCTGTGCAGGCACAGAGTGAAGTCAGGAATTCCAGACTGGGCTTTGGATAAGAACTTCATTCAAGTTTAGAGAGAGGAAACAATTTACAGGAGGAGCCTCCCCAGAATTTTTGCCCAAAACTAAGGGAGGAGCTCCAGGACAGGGCAATCAAGGGTGTGTCTGATTGGATCAAGAACGCAGTGAGATAAAAAACCTAAGCCTAAGTCTGGGGCTAGAATTTGATCAGCCCCTGACCTGATCAAGTTCAGAGTGAGATCAAAAGCTTACACCCAAGCCTGAGGAAAGTTTTTAAGCTATCAGCACCTCAAGGGTCGATTGAATCAGCACGGGGAGAGGGGTCTTAGAGTTCTCAGCCCTCAGAAGATCTGGTAAACTAGTAACAACCCTGAAAATAAACTGAGAATGACATCAAGGAAGGACTGAAGTTTAAAAGGGTACCCCAACTTCTCAGAAAACAGAACCTACCGATAATTAAATATGAAAAATGAGGAAACAACAAAAAAGCACCTAACTCTAAAGAATTTTTATGGAGACAAAGAGCAAGTTAAAGACACAGAAGGGGACAGCAAAAGCAAAGTCCAAAATTCTCAAATTTATATGATACTAAGTCAGTTAGTTGTACAAGAAATCAAGTCATTCCCTAATTAACAAATTGTCAAAGGACATGAATAGGCAGTTTTTAAATGACAAAATAAAAACTATCAATAATCACATGAAATAGTGTTCTAAACCCTCCTAATTAGAGAAATGCAAGTCAAAACAACTCTGAGGTACCACCTCACACCCAGTGTATTGGCCAATATTACATAAAGGAAAATAATAAATATTGGAGGGGTTATGGCAAAATTGAGACTCTAATGTATTGCTGGTGGAATTTTGAATTAATTGAACCATTCTGAAAGGCAATTTGGAAGTATGCCCAAAGGGATTTAAAAGATTTCATGCCCTTTGATCCAGCAATACCACTACTGGGTTTGTACCCCAAAGAGGTAATAATAAATTTTTTTAAAAACCACAAAAACCCTTACCTTTTGTCTTAGAATTGATACTATGCATTGGTTCCAAAAGAGAAGAAGGATACACAATTGAGGTTAAGTGACTTGCCCAGTGTCACACAGCTTCTATCTATCTGCCAGGTCTGGCACTCTATCCACTGTACCACCTATCTGCCCCTTCGTCATCCTTAAAAGAGGGTTGATAGTAACAGCTTCTCTCAAGTTTGTTATAATGATCAAATGGGATAACATATAAACCTTAACTTTATTTGGCCAGCTATTATTTTATTCTGGTTATTGTCATTAGGCTTTATAGCTTTAAATATCATTGAGAAAGATAAATATAGGACAGCCTGTGAGAGTTTTTGTTCTGTCTCAGGAGAAGAAAAAAATAAGAGGGACTAACATTAAGAAAAAGGAAGAGAAGGAAATTACCATCACAGAAGAGAGATGCATAAGATGAAGAGTATTCAATGACTGAATAAAGGATGTTAAGGTTCAGTAACCTATGAATCTATCTTTCATAAGAACTGATAAAGGATTATTGAACACAATTACCCTAACCCCCACAGACTTTTGTATACTTTGTGTAAAAATTAAAAAATGACACTCAGGACCTTAACACTGGTCTAGAAGCTTTCTTCAACTGCAATATGAACCCCAAGTCAAGTTCTTGGAAGAAAAACATCTTGCCCAAGTCCTTAATAAAGAAGCCTCTCAGTTGGTACTTCCACCAGGCCAGCCTCTATTTATCTGGTAGCCACTCTGTCTTGTTTTGTGGTGATGGCGGGCCCAGCAGGGAGTGCCCAACACCTTCAGTCTGATTTTTCTCCCACTTTCCTGCAGCTGGGCACTAGGGTCTGGAGGCAGCCAGCACAGCACAACAGCATGAGTGCCTCCTCCAGAACTCCTTCAGCTGTCTCCCAGATGAGAGATTATTTTCACTGCCACTGGTCAGTGGTACTTTTTCATTCATATAGAAAACACTTTCACATGGCAAGAACTTCAGACGATAATGACTCAGCCTTTAACCTTTTGGTAACTTCAACACCAGTGCTCCAGAGATCAATTGCAATGTCTCAGTCCAACCTTGTGATGAACCACCAGCATAGGCAGCAGATGGCATCTACTACCATACTATTCCAGGGGAACCGTCCAGCCCCAAACCTATAGGTGGATTTGATGAGTTTCAGCAACAGCAGCAGTGGAATTAAGCCGTCAGCAGATCCATATGAAAAGAGAAAAAATCCAAGTGTGTCAGAAGGAATTCATGAGACAGGAAACTTCTCTATATTGACAACTTTCCATAGAATCAGAGACAATTACTTCTGTCTTGGTCCCAAGGAAATAAGGTCAATAATAAATAATAGTTGAAATCCTTTTCTTAAAGATAGGCCATACTATTCCATGGAAGAGAGCCCTGATAGCAGCCTAGGCTTAGGAGGCTAGAGCATACCAACAACTGCTGAAGATTTCCTCAGCAATATAGATGAGATGGACACAGGTGAAAATGTAGGACAGCCACAGATAAATCTTAATATCCAGAAGACTATTTTCCTGGAACAATGTTGATCTTGGGACTTTGGAGTCAGAGAACCTGATCCTGATCTTCAATGATGTGAAATCTATCCTTTCTAACCTGATAGAATGCAGAATAGCTTTGAATCCATAATGGCTATGATAATTATTATTCTATATTTGCAGAGGCATAGATAATATTGTTACGATTTATCCTCCAGGATATTATTGTATAACTTCGAGATAATGAACAATTTCAATTTAGAAACTAGCAGATTGTCTAGCAACATTTTTATTTTAAAGATGTTGTAAAAGAAACTATTACCTCTAGAAAAACAAACTAGGTTATATTATAAAATGAAACTTAGACTTTGATGTTGTAATAAAAGGAAATATAATATTGATAATCAAGAGGCTTGTATTGAGGGCTCTGGGTGGTATCAGCTGGGTCTTCAGGGAGGGAGGCTATCTTTTTAGTACAAGATAATTTAGGTCAGCCAGAGATTGGGTGAGCCTGGCTGAAATGTTTTAAATCAGCCTCCCTGCTATCTCTAAACTCCCTTGAGGAGAGGAGTAAAGAGCCCCTCCCTTTTGGAGAGCAACTCCCAGCCTACAGGAAGTGAAAGCTGGTTCACTTCCTGCCCAAGATGGATGCCTGGTTTAGCCCTCAGGAAATAAAGGAGAGTTATTCTTTCCCTCTTCAGTCTTTGCCCTAGTTGTTGGTATAATGAATCACCAGAAGCTCTTTGAATAAAAGCCAAAGGGGTTTATTGAAACCAAGCTGAGGGAAGAGGGTAAGGTCTGGTAACTAATTGCTAAAGTTGAAGTCAGGGATGGGGAGGGTGGGGATGTCAAGGGAAGTAGAAGTCAGGCTGAGGGAACCAGCCCTCAGCCAGGGATAGTTTCACTTCCCTGATGTAATAAGGTCTAGCAGATTACTAGATGAGGTGATGGCTTGGTTTAAGGTTGTCCCTGCCTGCCTACAGAAGCTAGTTCCCAGGATCTCCACCCACCAAAATTCCCTCCTCCCAGGACCGGAATGGGGAAATCCATGGCTAGCAGGATGTCAAGGGAGAGGTCAAGGGAAATCCACTAAAGCCCAAAAGCAAAAGCCCCTACAGTTGGTTCTGCAGGAATATTTATAGCCTCAGGATCCAATGGTTTTTGCCCATGAGACCACTACTCAGGCTGGGTCAACATTCCGTTTCCTCAACTGTCAGAGTTGCTTCTGTTAGTTTTGCATACAAGGGACTCTTACAGCAACCCTGCATTACAATGTTTATTTTCATTAAGCATTCACTGTAATTTTGTAACTGATTATAATTAACAGCATAATTTATTTATTTTTTTTTTAATTATTTTATTTTATTTTATTTTAAACCCTTAACTTCTGTGTATTGACTTATAGGTGGAAGAGTGGTAAGGGTAGGCAATAAGGGTCAAGTGACTTGCCCAGGGTCACACAGCTGGGAAGTGTCTGAGGCCGGATTTGAACCTAGGACCTCTCATCTCTAGGCCTGGCTCTCAATCCACTGAGCTACCCAGCTGCCCCCATAATTTATTTTTTGATACATCTGTTGCCACTACTTTTTTGAATATGGACTCTGGAAAATCAATCAAAAAATATATCAGAGTGGAAAGGGTGACACGATTTATAACTTAACAATAGAATACCCAGTTTCTTTTTGTTGTTATTATTCACTTGTCAGTCTTGTTATCAAAGCAATAATGAATTGAAACAGATGATACTAAAACTATAATTAGGAAATAGCTGGGTATTGAATGACCTGTAAAGAAATGCTGCTTTATGGGAAGGGTACATGGCATAGGTACATGTTTTTGAATTCAGAATATGCCCTGTCTGTCAATTTTACTTCCCAAATCCTTTTGCTTGCTACCATTTGAATAAAAGGCATGATATTACATAAATTCAATATCTCTCATGAAATCAAGAAAATTTTCTTTTGGACATGGACACTGAGAGAGCATAAAGTATAGCTTTTAGCTCCCCTAATATGCCAATAAAATCTTCAAGGGTTTTAATATTTTTCAACTGTTACCATTTATATTCTATGGATTTGTTTTGAAAAATGTAACAAAATTCATTATTTTTTAAACCCTTACCTTCTGTATTAGAATCAATACTGTGTATTGCTTCCAAGGCAGAAGAGGGGCAAGGATAGGCACTGGGGGTTAAGTGACTTGCCTAGGGTCACATAGCTAAGAAGTGTCTGAGGCCATGTTTGAACCCAGGACCTTCTGTCTCTAGTCCTGGCTTTCTATCCATCTAGCTGCTCCCCAAAATTAATTACTTTTTAAAGGCATTATTATTCATTTTGGTCTCTGAGCTAAAACCTTCCTGGCAAACTCAGGAAGCTGATCACTTACATGTTTATTTGTTGAGAGTCTGTTAATTCAGATTCCTATATATTTGAAGATACAAGAAGAAGTGCAGGTTTATTTTATCTTGATGGGGGGGAAAAGCAGGTGGAAAGCTCAGAGTTCAAGCAGCAATGTTATAGAAACATATGGAAAGACTGAAAGTTAGGAAATAGATATAGATAGGGATGGAATCATGCCCTAGAGGTGAGGAGAGGGTATTAATCAAGTCATGTAAAGAAGGTCACATTCAGCTGCAAATATATAAAAAGCTCTGAAGAAAGGGGGTCCAAGATTAAAGCACAAGTGGCAAAAAAGTGATAGGTGTTGGGGATAGAAAAACAAAGAAAGAGACAAAAACCTAACCCCAAGCAAGGGAAGATGACAATATAGAATAAATTCTGACAACACTGAATATAAATATGCTAGCAATAGTTTTTGAGAAGTAGAGAAACATCTAGTCTTCTATCTTGTTCATGAACTCCCATCTGTCTTGCCAGTTTGAGTTAATTGAAATAGTAAAGATCTAAAATACCAGAATGAAAAGATATACCACTGTCTGACAGTATTTGATCTTTACTTGAGTGAAAAAGAAAACTTAAATGTAGGAGTTAATTTTACAGATTTATGCTTATATTAATTGGTTGATATCTTATCTACCTATATGGTTCTATAAATTATAAAACCTGTTTAAAAAAAGGCTGATATTGAGGAGACTATTTATTCTATGGAGGTTTACCTATATACCTGGATATATATCCATTGTAACTGGATAATTATATTTATATAGTATTCAGATAATCATATCTGGATGATTATATATGTCCAGATAATTATATCTATATAACATGATGTTTTTAAAAGAGAATATCAAATTGTTAATATTAAAACTAAAAAAATAAAAATTTGAATAAATGAAGATATAAAGAAAGCTATAAGAATCAACTTCAGCAAGTCCTTTTCTTTTGTCAGACTCCATGTAGTTCCTCTTAGAAATAGGTTTTATAAAGGCTACTTTGTAGATAAAAAAAGAGATTGATTTCCAGTCTTTATCTACCATTTCAGAGAATACCAGAACATCAGTGAGAACTCCAAATCTCCTAAGCTGCTGCAGTTCACAAAATCTTTCTGTGTTTTGGGGGAAGAGAGTAGAATATATTGTGTTACTATGATTTTATTAAACAAATAACAGCCATAAAAGCAAGAGAGCAAAGTATCAAAATAAAAGAAAATCCAAAGGGAACCAAGTCTTTGAAGTGATTATGATACTGAAATATGATTATTTCAGGTAACTTCACCTTTGGGGAAAAAAAAGAAAAAGATAGTCCTAGAATTGTTACTATCCAATAAATTAGAAGCATAATCTCAATAAAAGTATGTTCCCTGTGGCTTGACCCCTGGATTGTAAAGTGTATGTAAATATGCTTACATGTTGTCTCAACAGATAAAATTTAAGCTTCCTTAAAAAATTTTTTTTTGGCGTATTCATAACACCTACAAGAGTGCCTGCCATATTATTGGTACATTATGAAAGATTGGCAAGATTAATTAGTTGCTTGAATATATTAACCATGACCTATTTACTTGAATTTCTCTAGTGCAGTTACTTTTTCCTTAACTATATCCTTCTTATTTGGAGTTTTATTAGTCATTTTGCCCTGTCTTTCCAAATATAGTCATAATCTTTGGTAAAGACAACAAAATTAGAATTCTGACAATCTGCTTTTGTTATGATTATTATTATGATTATCACAACCATTCTGAGAATCATCATCCTCTCTTTCATCTAATATGGCTCAGCACATTCCCTTATCCTCCCAAAAATACAAAACTTTTTCATTGTCCAAAGTTCAAATGGAGAAAATGCAGAGTTCTTGATCAGCATGCCCTGAAGTAGAAACATGTATTTGGACTTATATATATTTTTAGATAATGAAGTAAAGGCAAAGGATTTGCCTGAGCTCTCCCAAATTCTCCTCCAAACAACAATAAATAATGCCTCAAAATGAATTCTAGAATGGAGGAATCAACAAAAGGACAGTATGCAACAATTTTCCAGCCCAAGATAATTTATAAGATCTGCAGGAAAAGTCTACATACTTGGAATGAGATTGGAGAGGATTCCAGAGCAGGTCATGCCTGGCAAGTCAGTAGCAGGCCTTGGAGACATGGACATCAGGAGCTATAGTTTCCAAAGCTCTTAGCCCAGAAAGGGTAAGGGAGTCAGACAATTGAAAAGACAAAGATTACTGAGAACTCTATACTGGCACTAGGAGCAGAATTCTTGCTGGTCACTATAGTGAAGACTACTTTCAGGTATAACTTAGATGGGAAAGACTCTCTGAGATCCTTTCCAATGATCAAATTCCATGATTTAAAGGAAACTTATAGTGAATTATAATATAAAGTGAAAATATATTTTTATAAAGCTTATTATTTTTATTATTTAAGTGACCTATTTTGTAAATCTAGATATTTACACATCAAGTTTGCACAAAAGAGGGTACATTTAAGAGTCTGTAAACATATAAGCAAAAAATTGACTATTGAGAAACTGGCAGACATGAAAAAAGTATACCAGACTGAAAACAATGGCCCTTGTCTTTCCAAAAAGTTTCCTATACAATTAGAGGTGAATGCTCCATTGCTTTATAATGCAAGACTATGTTCAATGTTTTTGAATGGAATTGTGGAATCTTTATAACTTTTTGAGTCTGTTAAATATTAATCTCTTCTTTTTAAATACTATTGCCTTTTCATTCACCCACTATTCGCCTTTATTTTTAAATTCTAGATAATTTCTACCTACATGCAGTAATGTATGTCACTTCCCAAAATGCAAAATTGTTAATAAAATAAATCTTAAAAATACTTCCTGCACCTTCCTACACAGAAGATGGATGGTGCTATGAAATAGCATAAGAGTTTAGGAATCTATTGAATCTAGAAAAAAAAGAATACCTCATGCCAAGACAGAGAAAAAAAAAAACTTTAGAGAATGAGCTTGCTCACTCCTTTTGTCGCATATGTATTTTATTTTAAACCTTACATCTATTGCAAGGCAGACATGAATAAAGATGTATGGCCAGAGGTATGCATAGATGCAGAAGCAAAGCAAATCATTCTAGTTAAGGCTCTGGGTATAAATTATACAGAAAAAGAAAACCCTACAGAAATAAGAATGGTACTTGATCTAAAGAAATTAAGGGAACTTAGTATTGGTGCCATCAAGACCATGAAAAATGGTAAGGCTGCAGGTCCCAGATGGCATCCCCCTAAGGCACTCAAGGCAGACCCAGAAATGTCAGCAGAGATGCTACAACCCCTCTTGCAGAAGATCTGGGAACAGGAACAAGTCCCGACAGACTGGAAACTAGGCTACCTAGTGAAGCTACCCAAGAAAGGTGACCTATCCCAATGCAGCAACTGGCGAGGAATCATGCTTCTATCCGCTCCCAGCAAAATCCTGACCAGAGTCATCTTAGAAAGACCGAAGGAGGCCTTGGACAAGAAGCTGAGAATAGAACAAGCAGGGTTTCGTCAGCACAGATCGTGCACCGACCATATCGTCACCCTAAGAATCATCATCGAACAGTCCATCGAGTGGCAGTCCCCCCTCTACGTGACTTTCGTGGATTTCGAGAAGGCATTTGACAGCGTGGACAGGAGCATCATCTGGAGATTGATGCAGCATTATGGGATTCCCCCGAAGTTCATCAACATCATCCAGCAGTTATACGAAGACTTTACCTGCCAGGTCATCCATAATGGGAAACTGACGGCTCCCTTCACAGTGAAAACCGGAGTGAAGCAAGGCTGCATGCTTTTGCCCCTTATCTTCTTGATGGTCATAGATTGGACCATGAGAAGAATTACCAAGGACAAAAATACGGGCATTCAATGGACTCACACCAAACAGCTTGAGGACGTTGACTTCGCAGATGACATCTGTCTCCTTTCTCACAAGCAGCAGGATGCGCAAGCCAAACTTGCACGACTCTCTGAAGAAGCGGAGAAGACAGGTCTGAAGATCAACAAGAAGACCGAGGTGATCACAGTCAACAGCAGACAGGACCTGCCAATCCAACTACAGGGAGAAAACATCAAGGAGACGGACCACTTCGCCTATTTGGGTAGCATAGTCAGTAAGGATGGCGGAGCAGATGAGGACATCAGAAACCGAATCAACAAAGCCAGACAGGCATTTAACACCCTGCGGTCTGTCTGGATCTCCAAAGCACTGTTCCTCGTCACTAAGCTCCAAATCTTCAATACCAACGTAAAGGCCCTCCTCCTATATGGATCAGAAAGCTGGAGAGTAATGAGCGCTAACACCAATAAACTCCAGGTCTTTGTTAACAGATGTCTACATCACATCTTGAACATCAGATGGCCTGAAAAGATCTCCAATGCTAGTCTCTGGGAAAGAACAATCCAGTACCCCATTAGTCAGGACATAAAGAAACGTAAGTGGAGATGGATAGGACATACGCTACGAAAACCGGAAGACAACGTAGCCAGACAAGCACTGAGCTGGAACCCTTCAGGGAGGAGGAAAGTTGGAAGACCAAAATAGACCTGGCGAAGATCTGCTGAAAATGAAACAAAAACGGTCGGAATGACATGGGCCCAGCTGGGGGAAGTTGCCCAGAACAGAGTCCGTTGGCGTGAGATGGTTGAGGCCCTATGCTCCTAGGGAGTCAACAGGAATAATAATAAGTATTGGTGCCAGTAACTGCTATGTCATGAATAAAATATGTATGCTGTATTTGTTCAAGGCAAAATAATTTACAAGAGTATCATAGTTTCAATTGATATTCATCTTTTAGGGCCATTTTTTAGGGTCCCAAAAGAAAATAGTCTTGGTATGTTTGAATAAAGAATTGTCTTTAGGTGTTGAATTTTGGACCATTAAAAATTAACGTATTAGTGTGGCTTCAAGGCTAACTTTCTGACTTTGCAAAAGAAGACTAAGCAGTGGGAGGGAAGTCAAGCCAGAATGAAGCCAGTACATGTCCTTGGTGTTACATGTCAACCTAACTCACCAGTTAGAAACTATCTAGTTTATAATGCTAAATGCCTTCTTCTAAGTAAATGTAAAAATATATAATGAGGCAACATATTTGCACGAACAAAAGGCATGAATGTGACTTCCTTAACTTTCTCCAACCATGTTAGTGTGGTTGTTAGGTGATTATGAGTACTGAATTTGAAGTCAGGAAGACTCCAGATTCAAATTTCCCCCTCAGATATTAGCTGTGTAACTCTGCACAAGTCAGCTAACCTTTGTCACTCTCAGTTTCCTTAGCAATATAATGGAGATAACAATAGCACCTATATGATGGGGTTGTTATGAATCTTAAATGAAATAAATGTATGTGCAGTGCTTTACAAATCTAAACCTCTCAATAAATGCTAGCTATTGTTATTAATATCCAGCATAGTACAGAAAGACTCTCTTTTCATGAGCTCAAATCCAGCCTCAGAAACTTATTAGCTGTGTGACCCTATGCAAGTCAATTAAGTCTATTTGCTTCAGTTCCTTATTTGTAAAATGAACAGGGAAAGGAAATAAACCACTCTAGTATCTTTCCCAAGAAAATACCAAAATGAGTCACAAAAAGTCAGACATGACTAAAATGATTCAATAACAAATACTGAAAAGTTTTTAAATGTAAAAAGGTATAATATGAACATCGTTACAGTTGGTAGATCTCTCAAAATGAGAGTAAGCTGAGAATTAACAATCATTCGTAGACAATGTAAAAAAAGTGAATCAAATTGACTTTAGACTTCTGAAAAGTTGCACACAATCACATCTAGTATCCTGGCTAATTAAAAAAGTCTTAAAAAAAAGGTTGAATATAGGCAAAGTAAAAATATATCCTACGGTATTAATAAATACTTGTAAAGTGGATATACTAATCAATCAACAAAACAAAGAAGGCAAGTAAACAGTAAACAGAAACTCCTTATCTGGGCTCAGGAATGACCCTAACTTGAAAATTTGTATGATTTCCTTTGCTAAAGAGTTTTCATCTTTATGATGGTCTTTCTTCTCACCTACCTCTTCACTCGTACTTCTTAGTGAGTTTCTGTACTGAAAAATAAGACTTTAAAGACTCCATGAGACATAAAGAAATAACAAAACAAATTCAAAGGAATGTAAAAAAGGGAAGAAAATGTGAAATATGTCATTGGAAAAAGAACTGTCCTGGAAAATATATCGATGAAATATAACTGACCAATTATTGGATTATCTGAAGCTTATGATCAAATAAAGAACCTTGACATTATACTTTGAGAAGTTATAAGGGGAAACTGTATTGATATCTTGAATACAGATGGTCAAATAGAAATGGAAAGAATTCACTAATCATTTTCTAAAAGAGATATCAAAATGAAAACCCCAAATTCCAGAACTCCCAGGTCAAAGAAAAATTATCACACACTGCCAGAAAGAACCAATTTAGACTTTTAGGCTTTGATGGCCACAGGGTAGAAGCAAGGGCCTTCTTCTCACAATCGACCGATATAAAGCACCTCAAAAGGACAAAAATAAAAATCAGATGAGTGAAGGGGCTCTTCCATAGGGTGCAGCCTTGAAGGTAGGCAGGTTTTGGGCATTTCCATGCTATAAGGGGGGTAAAATTACACCTACCAAAGTGTGAGCTGATCACCCCTCCCCCATAGCACCTACTACACCAGAGTCAGTGTGAGTGCTGGCGCAATCTCTAGGTTCTCAGGGGCTGGCTGAGGGCACCACAGATTTACCATTGAGGGCAGTGAGACTTGGGACCAGAGGAGGCTAAGGAACATGGAGCTTGGGCACAGAGATAGGGCAGAGAGGGGCTACCCAGAACAGATACAGCTGAGACTGGAAAAAATAGCTTCAAGGCAAAAACCACTCTGTATCTCCTTATACAGAGAGCTGCCTGCCATCCTCACTCAGACTTCTGGCTGGGAAGAGAAGAAAAAACAAACAGAGCAATGGCCACCAACACCTAAGAACTAAAATCTACAACTATCAGAATAATAAAAAAAGAAAAAGCCTCTGACCCTAGATAACTTCTATGGAGAAAAACAGCAAACTACAGAGGTGACAGCAAAGAGCAGCAAACAAGCAAACACATCCAAACTTTCCCCCCAAAATGGAAATTGGTCACAAGCTCTCAAGGAACTTAAGGAATTCAAGAACCAAGTAAGAAAGATAGAAGAAACTAGTCAAGAAAACTGGGAAATAGAAATGCAATTAATTCAAAAAGAAAATAACAGTTAAAAGAAAATCTCCCACTTAAAAAAAAGAAGCCCAGAGAACACATGAAATGATAAGTAAATTGGAGACCAGAATTGACCTGCTGAAAGCTATGAAAAAGCAGGATAGAACAAACTGAAAAGGTGTAAGGGATAAAAATGGGAATTACAAAGAATGGACTGGATATTTAAAGTTTGGTCGCCAGAAATCAATTAACTCAATTTCAAAATAAAAGAGACCCAACTCAGGATGACTTTTATGGTGGTTTATTACAATTAGGAAGATTGAAGGTAGGGAAAATGAGAGAGAGAAACTCTGGCCTGGACCAGGTTGGGAATCAGAGGCCCCAGCAGAGGGGGCACAGAGGTGAATTAAATAAGGCTTCTAGCCACAAGGCCTCCTTGAGGTTAGAGCCTCCAGAAATGCCAAAGGAAGAGAAAGAGAGTCAGCCTAACTTACTCCCATGACAATTCAAAGAGTAGCAGTCTGAGGTCTCACCCAAGCTCCTTCAACACCAAGTTCAAAGCACCAAAAGCCCCACACAGGAAGTTACCATCATATTTAAAAGATGGCAGCTTTCATCACTTTCTGCATCCACCTCCAGTTTCACGTGGACAAATGGAAGCCTCAACATTGTTTTGGACTGCCCAGGGGGCAGTCACTTGTTTTTTGATTTGTCACTTACTATCACATGTGGGTCACAGACCTCCCCCTTCCCGCTTAATTCTAAGTTGGGTGGGGTGACATTATTTCTGGTGGCTAAGTCTAAAGAATGAATGAGGGTGAGCTAATTCCATTTACACAAAGGAAAATCGAAAGATCATAGCTTAAAACCAGTCTTTAAAGACTAAAATGGGGCAAGTAGAAGCTAATAATCTCACAAGACAGCAAAAATTAAAAAAGCAAAGCCAAAAGAATAACAAAATGAAAGGAAACATGAAATATCTCATTGAGAAGATGATGGACCTGGAGAACAGATCTAGGAAAGACAATTTGAGAATCATTGGTCTACCTGGAAAACCAGAAAGAACCAATTTAAATGTCATGGAGCAACAGTTAAGATCACACAAGATTTATCACCTTCCGTGTTAAACAAAAGCATGAAAGGATAAAGAACTGGGATTACAACTAAGCATAACTAATCCAACAAAACTGAGTATGATCTTTCTGGGGGACATTTTGTTATTTAATGAAAATAAAAGACGATGAAAATAGCAGAACCAAATAGAAAATTTGATGTTCAAATGCAACACTGAAAAGGAACTTTAAAAGGTAAACATGAAAGTGGAATCACAAGGAACTTTAAATAAAGTTAAAATTCATATTTCTATTTCAGAATATACGTGTAACTCCTAGGAATTTTAGGATTGTTAGTTCAGTTAGAAAGAATCTAAATAGAAAAAGGGGGAAAGTGTGAATCAATTATTTTGAAATGATCTCACAAACAAAATGAACCTATTAGAAAGATAAAATTCACTGGGAGAATAGAGAAGAGAGTTTTTTTAAAGTGGGGGTAAAAATGGGGGTGGGGGAGGTTTGGTGGGCAATGCTTGCATTTAGTTACTCTCATCTTCAGAATTGGTTTAAAGAGGGAAGAATGTGTATATGTGGGTGAGTGGGGTGGGTGTATTCAGCCAAGTGTAGAAATCTATCTTACCCCTGTTTGGAGAGTAATTTGAGTTTGTGTACATTCTCCACCCTTTAACCACAACTTTTTTATTCCTGAAGGGCAATTAAAAGATGAAA
Organism: Gracilinanus agilis; assembly: GCF_016433145.1. Classification (NCBI taxonomy): domain Eukaryota; kingdom Metazoa; phylum Chordata; class Mammalia; order Didelphimorphia; family Didelphidae; genus Gracilinanus; species Gracilinanus agilis. The sequence goes on from NC_058131.1 coordinate 442,448,138, forward strand.
AAAAAAAAAGCAAAGGTCTAGAATCGAAGAGAATCTTTGCTTCTTAGACAATTAGGGAATCACTATATATGAAGTAACTGGGCAACTAGGTGGTGAAGCAGATAGAGCACCCAGACCTGTAGTCAGGAGAAGGTCAGAATTCAAATCTGAAATTAGACACTTACATGAAATTCTGGGCAAATTACTTAACCCCATTTGCCTCAGTTTTCTCATCTATAAAATGAGCTGGAGAAGGAAAGAGCACAACATTCCAGTATTGCAAGAAAATCCCAAATGGGGTTACAAAGCGTCAGACACAACAGAAATGACAGAACAATGAAAGTAATGGGTCAAGTTCTGCTCAAGGAAACGGGATAAGAAAAATGATTCTGGGATTACAGGAGGGTCAAACTGCAGGATCAGACATTCAGACATCCTCTTGCGGGGCAGTGGCAAAGTTTAATGATTTGAGGTACACACTTTATAGGGGAAATGATGTAAGCTAAGGGATTAAGTAAGCCTTTGGCAGGGACATTGGTTAGTAGTGATTTAAAAGATAGAAACAATGGATTTAGATTACCTCAGTGGTTCTGAACAGAGATTTCTATAGGATAATAAATCACAGGTAACATGTCAATTTTACCTAGCAGCTGGGCTAGCTCAGTGGATTGAGAGCCAGGCCTAGAGACTGGAGGTCCTAGGTTCAAGTCCGGCCTCGGACACTTCCAGCTGTGTGACCTTGGGCAAGTCACTTGACCCCTACTGCCCACCCTTACCACTCCTGGGCCAAGGACAGTCCCTAGCCTGGATGAAAAAAGGAGGAGGGTTGGGCGTGGGGCTAGCAACCCCACCCTGTAAAAACTACATCTGCTAAAGAAACTGCAACCTAAAGTAGGGGCAGCTGGGCTAGCTCAGTGGATTGAGAGCCAGGCCTAGAGACGAAAGGTCCTAGGTTCAAATCCGGGCTCAGACACTTCCCAGCTGGGTGACCCTGAGTGACCCATTGTGGTTGTGGCCCTATGCTCCTAGAATGGAGTCCCAGGATAAAAAAAAAAAAAAGCATGTCAATTCAACATGTCAACATATGACCCAGTTTTGTATAGGATACTGCATGTTCTTCTATAGAACTGCTGTCTTATTATTTTCTTAGCAGGATATGCAGTATTTGTGAAGGAACTGGATTAAATTATCATGTTGGGGCATAGGGGGTGGGGGAGGAGAAGCTACATGCCTGGCTCTAGCTAGCTGATGGTTCTCATTTTATTGGTGCCTACTCTGACTCCTGGGGACTACGGTAATGGGAATATAACATATCATGAAATTCTGAGAGACACAATATCAGAGGAAGGAGTGAAACAATTAGTTTCAGACTATATGTCAGGTACCAGTGCTACAACCTTTACAATATTATCTTTTTTGATCCTTTCAACAACCAGGGAGGTTGCTACTATTTTTGTCTCCATTTTATGAGTGAGGAAACTGAAACAGAAGATCAAGTGACTTGCTCAGTATCACACAGCTAGTAAATGCATGAGACCAGGTACAAACTTAGTTTTTCCTAACTCTAGTGCTCTGTCCATTGCATCAAAGAGCATAGATATGAAAATGATACAGAGTAACCAGAATCAGAACAATTTTTTACAAAGACAGAGACATATGGACATTGGACATAGCTAATTTGTGGATGCATTTTTTCTTTACTATGCTTATTTATTTAAAAATTAGATTATTTTAATTAATACAAGTATATTTTCTCTCCCCTCCCCCCATTTCCCAATTTGAAAAAGAAGAAAAAAAAGAAAAAACTAACCCATAGTCAAGCAAGAGTAGCTGTGGCCTTGCCCAAAATATTTCTGTCTCAGTAGGTACCCTAATACCATCAATTCTCTATTAGGAGGTGAACAGAATCAACATTTTTGTAATATGATACAGGATAAGACTTTGAAAGTTCTTTGGATAGCAAGGAGATCAAATCAGTCAATATTTAAAGAAATTATATTATGCTATTCATTGGAGGTGTGTAAATGAAATTAACTCTAGCCCATTCATAGTCAAAAAATCTACTTATCCTAGGCATCTAGATTATATCATCCCCACCTCCCTTAGATGGGGAGGGGAGATAATTTAATCACACCGGACAATTCAGATCAAATCAAGAACAAGGGACAGCCCTTTGGGCAGTCCAAATCAGTGTAGAAGCTGCCATTGGTCCACTTGAATTAGAGGTGGGCCCACAGGAAATGAGGAGAGACACTATCTCTTTAAATATGTGGGTTACAATCTGGTAAAAAAGTTCTGGCTTTGGACTTGGTACTGAGGGTGCTCACCTGAGACCTCAGAATGCTTCTACTCTGATTGTCACGTGGGTAAGTTAGGCTGACTTCCTTGGCCTACCTTGGTGTTTCCAAACTCTGCCTTAAGTAGGCTTATAGCCTCTCTGATTTCTAAGGTCTAGTGGCTTGTTTTATTATTTTTATTATTCCTGTTGACTCCCTAGGAGCATAGGGCCTCAACCATCTCACGCCAACGGACTCTGTTCTGGGCAACTTCCCCCAGCTGGGCCCATGTCATTCCAACGGCCTTTGTTTCATTTTCGGCAGATCTTCGCCAGGTCTGTTTTGGCCTTCCAACTTTCCTCCTCCCTGAAGGGTTCCAGCTCAGTGCTTGTCTGGCAACATTGTCCTCCGGTTTTCCTAGCGTATGTCCTATTCATCTCCACTTTCGTTTCTTTACGTCCTGACTGATGGGATACTGAATTGTTCTTTCCCAGAGTCTGGTATTGGAGATCTTTTCAGGCCATCTGATGTTCAAGATGTGGCGTAGACTAACAGATTAACAAAGACCTGGAGTTTATTGGTGTTAGCGCTCGTCACTCTCCAGCTTTCTGATCCATATAGAAGGAGGGCCTTTACGTTGGTATTGAAGATTTGGAGCTTAGTGACGAGGAACAGTGCTCTGGAGGTCCAGACAGATCTTAAGGTGTTAAATGCCTGTCTGGCTTTGTTGATTCGGTTTCTGATGTCCTCATCTGCTCCGCCATCCTTACTGACTATGCTACCCAAATAGATGAAGTGGTCCGTCTCCTTGATGTTTTCTCCCTGTAGTTGGATTGGCAGGTCCTGTCTGCTGTTGACTGTGATCACCTCAGTCTTCTTGTTGATCTTCAGACCTGTCTTCTCCGCTTCTTCAGAGAGTCGTGCAAGTTTGGCTTGTGCATCCTGCTGCTTGTGAGAAAGGAGACAGATGTCATCTGCGAAGTCAAGGTCCTCAAGCTGCTTGGTATGAGTCCATTGAATGCCCGCATTGTTGTCCTTGGTAATTCTTCTCATGATCCAATCTATGACCATCAAGAAGATAAGGGGCGAAAGCATGCAGCCTTGCTTCACTCTGGTCTTCACTGTGAAGGGAGCTGTCAGTTTCCCATTGTGGATGACCTGGCAGGTAGAGTCTTCATATAACCACTGGATGATGTTGATGAGCTTCGGGGGAATCCCGTAATGCTGCATCAATTTCCAGATGATGTTCCTGTCCACGCTGTCAAATGCCTTCTCGAAATCCACAAAAGACATATAGAGGGGGTACTGCCATTCGATGGACTGTTTGATGATGATTCTTAGGGTGATGATGTGGTCGGTGCTAGCCCCACGCCCAACCCTCCTCCTTTTTCAGCCGGGCTTGGGACCTTCCTTGGCGGAGTGGCTTGTAGTCTAGTTTAATTAGCCTTTTAACCCTCTCTCTCCATCCAGGCCTCTCCAGGCCTGGACTGGCCTCTCCCTCTCTCTATTTACCTACCTTTTACCTTACTAATTGTAAATAAACTACCTTAAACCAGATCCTGACTTGGGTCTATTTTAATTATGGAATCAATCTGAATTGTTGATTCCTGGAGACCACATTTTAAATACATATCTATAAATACCTAAAATCTCCCTCTTACAGAGGTCAACACTGAAGCTAAAACTTAACTACTTTGTACTCATAAATGAGGATAGGACTCATTGGAAAAGACCCTGATATTGGAAAAAATCAAAAGGAAAAGGAAAAGGGGACTTATGAGGCTGAAAATGGATAGATAGAGTCATGAAAACAACAAACATAAACTTTGATGGGCTTCAAGAGACAGTGGAGGAGATAGTGAAAGACCTGGTGTACTATTGTCATGGGGTCATGGGGACATGACCGTGTGACTGAACAAAAATAGCATTTTTTATCATCTGAAATTTTTGTTGGGTGATGACATTTCTCAGAATTTTTAAGTATTTCAAAATTGTTTTGCCTTTATAGTATTGTTATTATACAAATTCTTCTTATTTCAAATGCATCAGTTCATTCAAGTCTTCTCAGATTCTTTGAGGTCATTTCATTATTATTTCTTTTTCTCCTTATTTTACTTTTTCCCTTCCAGCTTCTTCTACTCAACAAAAACAAAAACTTTGTAAAAAAATTATCATAGTCAAGCAAAATGAATTTCTGTATAGGTCATGTCCAATGATATGTGTCTCAATGTATTTTTGCTGTGAGAAGGTAAGTAGTGTTCTCGATCAGGGTTATCTTTCATAATTGTTTATTTTCACAAAGATGACATTATAGTATAAGTTTTGATTCTCCTCTTTTCACTCTGCATATCATTCCTAGGATTCTATCCAATAATCTTATTCTTTATTTCTTACAACAAAATAATATTTCAACATATTCATATATTTGTAAAGCCATTCTCCAACTAAAAGACATCTTGATTTTCAATTCTTTGCCGCTACAAAAAGAAATGATATAAGTATTTCCCTGCTTATAAATAATTTTCTTGTTTCTTTGAATTACTGGGCGAGGAAGGAAGACTCTAGAACATTAGTGGTATTTTGGGGTAGTGTAACTTTTGATGTATATTTCCAAATTTTTCCACATAAAGTCTAGACCAATCAGAGCACCATTAATTAATATATCTATTTTTATTATTTACATTGTTGTCAATTTTTCCAGTCTTAGGGGTGCAAGTTACTTTAACTGGCATCCATTTATTAGTGCTTTGCATCATTTTTTCATATAGTTATAGATTGGATTTCTTCCTTTAAGAACTGCTTAGTCATAACCTTTGATCTTTCATAAATGTCTAAGTAGTGAATAGTGAATAATAGTGAATCAATTCACTATATGTCTTGGGACTTTGTTAAAGAAACTTGCTACACAGATTTTAAAAAATTGCTTCTACCCTAATTTTAACTGCATGGTTTCTTATGAAAAAAAGAAAAAAAAAGTCTAAATTTATTTCGTTTAAGTTGTCCATTTTATTTTCTGTGTTCCTCTACATTCTTTGCTTGGTCATGAATTCTGCCCTGATCCATAGATCTGAAATATATTTTTTTCTTGCTCCTTTATATGTTTTATGATGTCATCTTTTATGGCTATTTTTATTGGTTTAAACCTGAATTATACTAGACTACTTTAACGTTTTGCAAGTAATTTTTGTAGAATAGTTGAGCATTGGGATTCTTTGGGCTTACTGAACACTAGGATACTCAGCTCATTCCACCCACCTCCCCACATATTGTGAATCTAATCTCTTACACTGTCAGATTACTATTTCCTAAACTAGTGACAAATAATTTTGTTGATAACAACTTTCTAATAAAATTTGACATCTGGTACCCCCAGACCTTTTTTTTCTTACCCTTTTCTCCATTATTACTCTGGAGTTTCTTGACCTTTTTTTAATCAGTTAAATTTTGTTACTTTTTCTAGCTCTATAATGTAATCCTTTGGTAGTCTGAATGGTATGGCCCTAAATAAGTAAACTAATTTTGATAGAATTGTCATTTTTATCATTTTGACTTGGTTTATCCATAAAAATGTATACTTCTGCAATTATTTAGCTCTATCTTATATATGTAAAGATAGTTCTGAAATTGTATTCAAAGTATACCTTGTGGTATCTTGGCAGTCAGACTCTCATGTATTTTATAATTTGTGTAGTTATTTTAATAGCACTTATCTTCTACTTTGCTTTATTGTCTTAATTTTTTAAATGGACTTTTTAGGGTACTTTAAGGAAACATATTTGCAAAAAGTGACAATGTTATTTCCCCTTTGCTTATGTTTAGTCTTCAATTTCTTTTTATTATATCATATTATAGCTAGCATTTCTAATATTAATATAATACAGTAGTAATAATGATGGATATTCTTTCTCCCTTATCTTAAGGAGGAGAGACTCTAGTTTATTCTCATTACATATAATCTTGGCTCTAATTTTTGATTAAATACTACTTATATTAAATAATGATCTATTCCATTTTCAAATCTTTTTAAAAACCCGAAATGGATATTATATGTTGATGAAAATGTTTTCTATATATCTTGTGATTTTTATTATTATTGGGTATATTTTGTCTATAGTTTTCATAAATATTGAATCATTTCTGAATTCCTGGTTTTATCATAAAATCTATGTGTCATGTCATAGTAGACTATCTGAGGTCTCTCATTATTATACCTTTACTATCTATTTAGTATTTTAATTTATATAATTACCTCTTTCATTATTTAATTGCTATACTATTTGGTGCATATATGTGATTTAATTTCTTTCCTATGGAAACTTACAGTATAGTTATTTTTCCAGTTTATTTCTTTATTATTTATTATTTATATCTTTATTATTTATTATTCAAATCCATATTTCTATTATTTTGAGATCAGCATTGCTCTCTTCTTTTTTTTTTTTTAACTTTAGCTGAAGAATAATAGGTTTTTCTCCAATTTCTTATTTTGAATCTGTGCAGTTGTGTGTTTCAATTAAATCTCTTGAAAACAATCATTGAATTTGCTTTCCAATCCATTCTATTTTACTCTTTTGTTTTGTGGATGAGTTTATCCTGTTCACTTATACAGTTATGGTTCCTTTTTACATATCTAACACCATCCTATCCTCTTATACATTTCTTTTTCTTTATTTCCCAGTCATTCTTCATGAAAAAGAAGTGGGGGAGGGGAGAAGTGTTCAGTATCAGTGCTCTAGACTTTATGCAATCAATGTTATTTTTTTCTCCACTTCCCCACACTCAGTCAGAGTTCAAACAGAGGTTCTTACCCTACCCATTTTTCCATTTAAGCCCAATTTGTGTTCGGGCATTAGGATTTGGATTTTTTATGACTAATTTCACTTTTAACCTACTCTCCTTTTTATTCTTCTCCCTCAGTTCTTTTCCTTCCCTCATATTTTCTTACTGAGTAAGTTATATTTGTCCCTCCTACCCTTAGCGTATTTTTCTTTCCTTTGAACAATTCAGATGAAAATGGATTAAAGTGTCATATACTCCCCTTTCTTAAGGACAGCTAGTTGGTGAAGAGCTCAGAATGTAATCAGATAGACCTAGACACCCAGAAGTTCAAATTAGTGGAACCAATATTTATTTATTAATCTGTTGATTAATAAAGGTACCTAACTGGTCAGGACAACTTTCCTAATGAGAGCTGCCCCAAATGAAATTACAATGCAGTTTTTATAGGATTCAAGATACAACAAAAATAATGTTCATTACTGAGACATAACTTTGAAGCAAGCAAACTTTTATCATCTGGAAGGCGGGGCTTTCCATCATGTATCTTATCCTGAACTATGAGACAGCTATAGAGAACTACTTTCTCATGGATCCTGACTGTTTTATTTTAAGCTGACTGACCTTCACAGAAAGCTCATTTCTGATTTCTACTTTTCCCCAGGGAAAAACAGGTTTTCTGGACAATGACTTAGTTTACCTCACTTCAATCCCTCCTTTTCTTATGTGTGTGAATCAAACCCTTGACTCAAGTTTGGTGGCCATGGGAGGGTAGTGAGGCTGCATCCTACATTACTACAGAATTATTGGCTTCTCCCAATGCCACACAGGAGGTCCAGTCCCTTTCTATTTTGAAGTACCATCTCAGCCCAGGGAGGATAATGATTGTTTTAAGAAATTAACAGAGGTTTCAAACTCACTGAAGTCTAGATCAATTTGCTGTGAGGGTGGAAATTTTGACTGCCTTGAGCCAGGGTAGTAGGGCCTAGGGCTGTGGTACTTCCCACCCCCATCCCTATGGTGCTGAACAAGACCAGGAAGGTGTTCATCAGTGTTTATTCACTGTCTTTGGGGAAAGGCAAAGTGCAACCAGGTACCTGGAGGAGCTTTCCAACTCTAGGCCTCTGGAGGATAATGCTAAAACAGCGAGGAGCAAGAAACAGAAGGCTAAGGTATGCCTCTGTAGTCCCAAACAGGTGCCATTACCCTGCAAGTCCCCAAGGGTGAAGTTTGGTTCATGTCCCCTTTTACATTGGGTTTTGACCTCAGTGTCTGTAATGAAGTCAACACACAGAGTGTGGGGAGGGTTTGAGATACTCACAGATCCCTGGGTCCCAATAGCAATGCAATAAGGAGGTTGAGAGTTCAAACAGAGGCAGCAGTTAGATGTTGTCTGGGGGTGGGAAGGGGTTAGCTGGAGAACATATCCAGAAGGGATTATTCTCCTTGGGCAATATCTCTCTGAAACCACATTCAGGTGCCCAGGAGCAGGGACTATGAGGATGGGAGCAGTCAGTTTGGGTCCAGCAATGATGTGTCTGGGAAGCCTGATATGATGATAATAACAGATATTTTGGAGAAGCAGATAATTATGCCAGGGCCAGTAACCTTCAAGACACAGACACAAACACTGACTGTCAGGTTTCAGTGAGAAAGGAGGGGGTTAGACACTCCTGGCTCTCAAACCCCTTCTCCCAAGCAGTTGAGGTTTCAGTTGGAAAAATGCAGACTGACTAAGGTACTTCTGGTAAGTTTCTGTTGAGGCTGAACTCTAATGATGTTCCTCTTTTCTTTAACTTATATTCCTCACAGGTCTGATAGAGGAATAAGTAGAAGGTAGTTATCTAAATGTGGAAGGACTGAGATAGATGATCTTCTTAAATTTGGCAGCTGACAGGATTCAAGCTAGATGACTAGACTTGAGCAGTGAGTATCTCCCCAGATAATTCCCAGGCACAGATATTGTAGGTAAAGCTTATATTAAGAAGGAAAGGAAAAGCTAGAGGGGGTAATTAGGGTTTTGGATAAGGAAAGGTGACCCTGATCTGTTAGGTTGAAGCTGCCCTTCCCCCCACAGGAGGGGGCGAAGGGCACTTAACTAAACTGGCTCTCTTGCTAACAGTGAATATATCTAATCATTAAATCACTAAATAATTGTTATGTTGATATTGATAAGGATTAACCCTACACACCGGCTAATCCCTGAGTAGAAACCATGATGGCTTGTGCCACAATGGCCACTCAGGTGAACCCCCCAAGTCAGGAGCAGTAAGCAGTGATCTGCTCACCTCAACCCCCACAAAGCAACTCCTCAACCCTTCTCAACTGTCCCCTCACCCAAAGTTCTCCAGGGGAGGTCCCCTGGAATTCTGGGTGAAGCTGTCCCTGTATTTTGCAGGGATTCCATGCTTCTATCTCTACTTAACAAGCCCAATAGGTGAGGATGGCAATTGCTTCGCCATTGATCTCTTCTGGTGAAGTATAGCCAGAGATATCTGGGCCACTAACTACACTGACTGAGTTTCTTGCTGGGGTTTTGGCATTCTTGAGGCCTGTGCTGAGGGCAGAGGGCAGGGATCAGATCTTGTGGGGAGTAAGCAGGCAATTGTGAGCACAGGGCCAAGGGGAGAGGCTGGGGCAGAGTGGTGGCTGCACTGGCAATGCAGCCCCCTTCTGTTGTGAGGGAAGTCCCAAAACGCCCTTTCTCTATAGCATATCTGGTGCCATGGGGCGAGGGGTGCATGTCCCAGGCTCTATGGTGCAATGCAGCAGACATGTTGCCATAGGCCCTGCCAGTAAACAAGCATATAAATGAACATTAACCAATATCAATTCCCCCTCTACTAGTAGCGGAGTCAAACCTTTGACTCAGTGTCAGGTAAGGGTATATAGTGGGAGCAAAGGAATTTTCCTGTCTATAGTTTGCCTGAAAAAACTTTCCTATGGGAGTACAAGGTCCTATGCCATCCCCACCTCCTCCAAATATCAAAGGGAACAGGGTCAATGGTTTCAGTCTTTGGTAGCTTCTTCATAGCTGATAAGGGGTGCAGAATCCCTGGGAGGAGGAGGGAGGGGCTGTAGGCACAGGGTCTACAGGGGCATGTCCACAGTGAATGCCTCAGTCTTGAAGGCTAGGAGACCTGAAGGGCCAGTCTGGAGATTGTTTCCCGTGACTAGCTGACAGGTCACAAGGGAGAGTGTCAGTCTCTAAGGCAGAAGTATAGAAAGCAGAACTGGGGCAGAAACTAGAGCACAAGATATAAACAGAGAAAATTAGTACAATTGAAATTGATATTAAACATTAACATGTGGATATCTTAGCCAACAGAATCCATCTCCAGAAAATGTCCTCAGACAGGAATCCATCCTTTTTGGAAATTTGATTTTGAAGTTGTTAGCAGAGTTGACATGTGATGTTTCTCTTAAAGAATATACATAGCAGCTATAACCACCTGAGTAAAAATATGTCAAAAATGTCTTTCTTCACCCCAGATCCTGGAAATCCAGAAAGCTTTGGTTATTTTTCCAAACTCAAGAGCCAAACTTTATTTGTGGTAAATCAAGGGTGCACATACAAGCCATTTATCAATAACCTTACCTAGTTTTCAAATTATGTTCTTTAACAATTTGATAATTTTCAATTATTAACCTCATAGGTTGTTTGGAGAAATGGAAACTTTCATTTTTATTCAATTTGCATTATGTGCTGATTATAGGAATTTGTCACAAAAGAGAAGGCAGGCAAGGAAAACATTTCCTCACATCCCAAGGTTCACACAGTGAAGGGCTTCACGTACATGCCAAAGCTGTGACTGGCTCATGCCATCATTGTCTCACTCAAGGATTAGCAGCCTACATGGTCAGAAAAGGTCCAATCCAAGTTGAGCCCTAGAATCACCTCTCTAACCATTGCAAGACATTCTCTATCTTTTACATACTTTGTCACCATTGGATCCCAGAAGCCTTCCTTAAAGACAAGCCTTACCCATTACAACTCAGAGAAATTCTGCTTACCAGCAGTCCTGAAACAATTTTCCATACCGTTAAACAAACCTTTCACATTCCTACAAGGCTGATCACTCAGTTAGTCTTATATATTTTGGCAATAAGGAACAAGAGTGCTGAATTGAGTAGCTTCATAGTAAATATAAATTAGGACTGTATCATCTCCTGGACCTAGACCTAAAACAAGGCCAAAAAAGAATCTCTTCAGGGTAACCTTCCAGAGAAATTCCATAATCATTTGTGATTTCCAAAAAATACATCAATTTTAGAAATACCCCTAGGTCAAAGATCCAATTATAAAAGCAGCACATCTATCTGTTGTTTCTTCTCTCTCTCTCTTTCTCTCTCTCTTTCTCTCTCTCTCTCTCTCTCTCTCTCTCTCTCTTCCTTTCTCTTCACAAATCTGCATATGCAAGCTTGATGGACCCCAGATCAAAGGCCCTCCTTCTTCTGCATTCAAACACAACATACCCCTTTACCTTCTTTGACTTGCTTTTACAATCATAAAATAAAAATTCCATTTGGTATTCCTGCAAGTGCTAATAAAAAACTCCAAAGAATCCTGATCATATCATTGGATTATATCATTGAAATACTGTATCTTTAGCACGGTGCTCATCAGTCATAAATTTTAGGTCATATTAGCAATAATTCACAATTAGCAATAATTCATAAGTCATAAAATTGTGAGCAAGCATTGTTCACACATATGCCATTTTATAAATCCTGCCTGCTTCTTGTCTACTGTGTGCAACATATATGTTAAAACAGGTCAATATTGAATCAAAATATCAACTAACATCTGGGGGTCTTTCAAGTTACATTTTCAAAGTATGCGTGAGGTAACTCATCAATTATATATTACTCAACACATTTTATCATTTTGGACATGAAATGTTTGTGTTAAGATTTCATAGCTTCAAACAAGCCATCCAGTGGACACGGCTGGCAACTTTTACTTGTTTGAACAGCTCCTTAAAATCTTCGAATTATACAATTAAAAGATGCTCATCTGTAAGTTCTATCACACAGTGGTTGTCAACTCTTTGAGGTCATACTTATGTACTGTATTGCTATTTCAGTCCCTAAATATCAATGTGGGACAATTATGAGTACTCCTTTCTCCTTCCTGTGTGCAAGGGGTTAACGGCTTGTGAACAATTTATCCTAAGGCTGGTTGGATTGATTTAGGTTATAATAACTTAACAACCTTGTCTCTTATCCTTTAGTAACCAGTGAGATTATTATAATATAAAATATTTCATGTATCAAACCCTTCAAAATAAATGATCCTCAATGGATTTTAGTTTGAAGTCCACGACCTCCAAATAACTTTGATTAAAGCTCTTCAGCAACTGTTCAGTGTATAAACAAACTGAAGTTCAAAGCATTTACCCTCGCCCCTTTCAACCTTCTGTTTAAAGCAGAATAAAATCTCCACTTTAGTTTCCATTTACCTCAAAACATTGTTACATATTGTATTAAATTCCATCAATAATATTCTGATTTATCATGTGTTGCATCTATTTCATACTAGAATTCAGTTTGAATATCATATATCTTATATCTTTAGCATATTCAGGTGGAAAGCTTAATTCTCTTTATAGTCCAAATGTATACATATTTTGTATTCACCCATCATTATTTTCTAATAATTTGTGTCCGAATATATGTTAATCTCTAGATCACAATTCCTTCTTATATATTGTGTACATTTTTAAAAATTCATACAACCTTAGTCAAATACAACACTGTTTAGAAATTCCCACTTTGCAAATTACCAAATTCTTAGTAGTTGGCTGACTCTTTATGATTAAGATTTAGACAATTCTCAATTCACCGAAACCATCATGCATCACAAGGTTTAACAAAACAAACCTCTAACTATGAGTTTCTGTGCTTAATAAAATCTGGCTAACATTTCACATTAACTGACAGTTATCACAATAAATGAAATTACATCGTACCATATCAAAATCATTAGCAATCCTTCAAAGTTGCAAACAACAATCATTAAATTTAATCTTAAGTGGAAAATGCCTCAATTTTTGGAGTAAAATCTCCCTTTTTCTGCTCTGAATTTTTCTCCCTTTCGCTTCATTGGGGGCCCATCCAAGGAAGAAAGAGGAAAATTCATTGAATAGATATTTGCTTATGCCCTCTGTTGAGAATATTTGACTGTGGGAAGGAACTTTTAAATCCCCTTCCCTCCTACTCAGATTTTCTCTCTTTGCTTGCAAACCTGCTGCTGGAGTAGGCACAACTTCTGTGTAGCCTGCCCAGCCACTACAAAAGAAATTCGCATATGTGAAACTACATCTAAAACTTTTTTTGCCCCTTCCTAGTTTAATCTTACAGCTAGCCACACAAAAACAAAAAGGGATTCTGATATTCCTAGTTGTAAAGGTCTATGGAAGAAAAAGGGGCATAGACCAAGAATGGCTGTAAATACTTACCCATCCCAGGTCTTAACCAACCTGGGCAGTTGGGAGGTCATGACTGTTTCCTCTTCACTCTGACTTAAATCCTGAGTAAAATGATAAAGGATGCCCTGCCTGGTATGAGATGGATTAGTTGTGGGAGGGGCCTCTGTTAGGAGAGTGGGGTACAGAGAGCTTAATGGGGGTGCCGATGGTGAAGACAGGGGATCTGGAGAAGGGAATGGGGAAGGTGGAGAGTGCGCAGGGAAGGGTAGAGAGGGTGTGGTGGTATAGGTTCCTTATTGACATAGGGATTGGCTCCCTCAGAGTCTTCTTGGAGCACAGGAGGAGGATTTTTCTTTTCTCCTCCAGGAGGCCTGCTCTTATCTCCTCCCGAGAGTGAGTTGGCTAGCAGAGCAGCCTCTGATTAAGAAGAGTAATTTGGCCCCAAAAAGCAACCTTTTAATTCCTTTGGGGTGTCTGTAAGCAAATCTATCTAGAGGTCAATGTAAGAAATTTGATTAGAGTGGCCCTGTGTTCCATATACCTTCCTCTGGCAGTTCCGGGGTGGGGTGGGGTGGGGTGATGGCATTCAACCCTGAATGTGAGCCACTCCCTCTCCCACAAGGTGTGGAGTCAGCCAGGGAAACTTGAATTCCACAATCAGCTGCTGTCTTTTAAAAAATTTTTAAGAATGCGTGTTGGTGATGTCTGAGAGTCTGATAGTGAGGACTGATCCATTATAGTAAATCACACAAAGACAAGTATCCAACAGAAATCCACAAGACACACATTTAATTATGCACTCATATACCTGAGCCTTACAGCAATCTGAAGTTCCAAGAGAAGTCTCAGCTTGGAACTGGGCTATGGCTTAATGCCACGTCTGGCAGTCCACCAGCCATGACTGGATCCAGATTCCCAGAACAGACCTCTGGAGTGAAAACAGATCCCTTAGAGCAAAAACAGCACTCCCAGAATACCCTTAGAGCAATACCAGAACTCCAGGTTAACAGCACCTTAAGCCAAACCAGACCATAACTCTAGAGCAGAACAGATTACCTGAACAGATGGTTCCAATCCCTATCAAAATTTGTCTGGGATCTCTAATACCAGAACCAGGGGCGGGTTCAGGAGAAGGCACCATTCACTTCCTCGGATTTCTGATTCAATCCCTTCTGGGAGTTGAAAACTACATTCTCTCTGAGTCTGCTCTCATAAAACACCCACGAAGGGGATAAGGGTTCAAGACTCCTTCACAGGCTCAGATTTAGCAAAAGCTGCCCACATATCACTTGGATTACATCCCCAGCCATTTAGCTATGTGTCTGTGAGTCCAGAGATCTCTCCCATCCTCAAGGGCACACACACACACACACACACACAGCAGCCCTCTCCAAAGTCCTTACCTCCCTGTCCTGGGCCTCGAGATTTCACTGGGGTCTCCATCTAAAGTGGGTTATCTCAAATAGCAAGTCTAGACATCCAGAAGTTCAAATTAGTGGAACCAATATTTATTTATTAATCTACTGATTAATAAAGGTACCTAACTGGCCTGGACAACTTTCCTAATGAGAGCTTCCCCAAATGAATTACAATGCAGTTTTTATAGAGTTCAGTTGCAAAGAAAGTAATGTTCATTACTGAGACACAATCTTGAAGCAAGCAAACTTTTATCATCTGGAAGCTATTTTGGTTAGTAGTGGGGCTTTCCATCATGTATCTTATCCTGGACTGTGAGACAGCAGTAGAGAGCTACTTTCTCATGGATCTTGACTTTTATTTTAAGCTGACTGACCTTCACAGAAATCTAATTTCTGATTTCTACTTTTCCCCAGGGAAAAATAGGTTTTCTGGACAATGACTTAGTTTACCTCACTTCAAAATCTGGTCTCAGACACTTAACTAGCTCTATGATCCTGGGGAAGTCACTTAACTCTGCCTCAGTTTTCTCATCTATCAAATGAGCTGGAGAAGGAAATGGCAAATCATTCCATTATCTTTGCCAAAAAAACACAAACCCTAAAAATGGGACATTACTGAAATGACCAAACAACACCCCTTCTCCTTCCTTTTTGAGTAATCTTCTATACCTAATTATATGAGCTGAATTTTCCCTATTTTTCTTCCTCTTCCCATTCCATATTGTATTCCTTTTCATACCACCTTTTATTCTTATTTTATGATTATCAAAACATAATAAAAACCTCTGTTTTATGATCTCTGATGTTTAATATAGTTCTGAGGGATTACTTATAGGATCTCTTTTCCATAGATTGAAATATTGCATCATTGTTTATTTCTTTGTATTTCCTCACTCATCTTTGCCTCTTTATGTCTCTCCTAACTTTAGTACTTGTTTTTCAAAAATTCTATTTAACTATTCTCATTTATTAATAATATTTGGAAGTTATCTCTGTGTCATTTGAAATTCTTGTAAGCTCTGGAAGACTACAATTCCCAGGACTCTCTCTGCTACAACTTCCCCTGACAACTCCCACTTCCTTTGTGGAAGGTGTCAGGGAAAATATAAAAGGGAAAGTTTGACACCTTTTTTCTCTTTTGACCCTGGAAGCTCTCCCCCTAGCTCTCTACCCTGGAAGCAGCACTCTCCATGTTGGAAGCTCTGCTCTCTATCCTGGAGTTCTCTCTACCCTGGAGCTCTCTCTACCCTGAGCTCTCACTAGCGCTTGACCCTGGAAGCTCTGCTCTCTGCTCTGGAGTGCTTTCTATCCTGAGACCCTGATCTCTCTCTTGACACTTTTTTCCTTTATTGTCTACCTCTTAGTTTTCCCTAGACCTTCACTTTCCTAACCTAAAAAAAGCCTAGCTATTCAAACCCTAAAGTTGCTCTCTGATTATTCATTTGAAGGCTCTGGTCAATTTCCCCGCCAGGGTCTGGAGACCACTACCTTCCTTTCCCTTCCTCTATCTTCCTCTCTCCTTTCTCCCATCTATCTTATCCTTCTACCTTCCTCCCTTCACTTTCACCACACAGTTTATGGCGAGCCAGTCAGGATCCAGACCTCAGGGTAAAGAGCTGAGCTGGCGAGCCAGATGGACCTGAACCTGCTGGCCTGACTGCCTGCTGACTATCCTGTCTGCCTTACTGCTTAAGGGTAAGTAAAAAATTTTCCAGCCCAAACCCAGCCCAGCGGGGGATCCCTTCCCCTACTAAACACCCTGCCAGGCTTCTAGATCTAATTCCCTCCCAAACCCAGCCCAAGAGCCTTAACCCTAATTCCCCTTACCCCTGCAAGCTAAAACCCAGCAGGAGGGTCTTGCTGGAAAACCCAGTGGGGTGGGAAAAAAAAAACCCAAACTCTTCCCCTACTCTTCTACTGCCCAGTGCCTGTGCCTTGGCAGGGGATCCAAATTCATCACCCAAGCCCCAATCCCTCACCAGACCAAGGAAACTAGCCAGCGTGCAAAAACCATGGTCCCCTAGGAAAAACCCAGCCAGTGGCAAAAGACCCAGCAGGGGGTCTGCCAGTGGTGGGAAAGCAAGATCTGCCCCCAGTGGTTTCCTGGAGGGACCCTTTAGAGAGATTTTGCCTTTTAAAAGGCAATACTAAAATCCCAAACATAAAAAAAAAACAACCCACTAACCTTGCTTATCAGCCTGATGGCTTTCATCTTAGCTTTTGACCATTTCACTGCTCCCCGCTCCCTTCTTCTTACTGAGCTGCAGTACTACCTTGGCCACTAGAGGCCAGCACTGAGCAGGGAGTGTGCTCCACCCTCCCTTTTTTCTGCTAAGATGCAGTGCTACCTTTCTGTCATTGGAGGGCAGCACCAAGGACAGTACTGATAATAATAAATTTAAAAAATAATAAAAATAATAATTTTTTTCAGCTGAAACCAAATAAATAATTAAAAACAAACAAATAAATACATAAGAACAAACAGTTAAATAAAAAAATTATTAGAATTAAAGTAAACTGAATAAATAAAGGCTAGCTAATTAAATAAACAAATAGAAGTCTCCCAACATGTTTGTTTCTATACAGGACAGTCTTTTGGCTTTTGCCAAATTAGACTGCCTCCTTCTTATGATGCTGCTAGGGAATCTTGTTTTCTTAATTTTCAATATGATGACGCAAAAGGCTGCAAATAGGAAAATGCAAGCCCAGATCCAAGCAACAGTACAAATCCAAATGGACAATTTCAACTACGCCATGCACAATGCACTGGAAAAGGAGGATCCAATGCAAAAATCTGATTCCAAATTTTGTGAGGCTGTTCTGAAATAGAGAGGACAGTCCTATTTCTTCTGAAATAGAGAAGGTGACAGATGTAAAGAAACTCTTCTCTCATCTAGTGCATCTCTTGGCCAACTCTCCCTCCCCTGCTACTTCTCCTGACACCCGTCCTCTCCTGTCTTTTCTCCCAACCCACAACCAACCCCAGTCCAAACCATACTGGTTCTTAGCAATATTACCAAGACAAACACACAATCAACTCAAAAGCCCCATACTGCCACGGTAAGCACCAAAATGACTAAAAAGAAACCAAAACCATGCTATGATTCTGATTCTAATTCTAATTCCTATGATGGCCTTTTCCCCTTAAGGGAAGTGCCTTCATTAGACAGATCTGGGAATGTGATAAATTTAACACACCATACTCCATTTACTCCTCAAGATATCAAAGAATTTAAAAAAAATGTTCTAAATTGTAATAATGAACCCATAGCTGTAATGAAAAGGATGGAAGACATATTTTTCTAATACAATCCTTCCTATAAGGATGTGGAAAAATTACTCAAGATCTTCCTGACAAGAGAGAGAAAGAAAAAAAATCATCTCTTATGTAAATAAGGTCTGAGGATGAAATGCAGCACACTGGCCATGTGAGGATCCTCATTGGGATTATAGCAATCCAGAGGAATATTTGCAATTAAATAATACTAGGGCTGCAATATTAAAAGCAATGAAAGAATGTGCGGAATGTCCAGACAACTGGACCAAATTTGATCGCCTAATTCAAAATGATGATGAAACTCCCTCTCAGTTTATGGACAGGCTTATTGAATTGGGAGCTCAATATTTGGACTTGGATTTATCAACAGAACAAGGCATATGACAAATAAGGTTACAATTTGTAAACAATTATAGAACAGTGGTCCAGGATTACTTTAAGATGCATTGTCCCAAGTGGCCAGAAATGGATCTGGACCAATTAAGGAAAATAGCTGTGTATGTCACTAAAGGACATGAAGAGACAAAGGTAAAAACTAATGACCTATTAGATACCATATGAAAAGAACTGAAATCATTATGAAATAAAATAGAAAAACAGGAAAGAGGGCATGATAATACACCAATACCACTTGCCCCTCTCAGAGTCTAATTATCAATTATCATTAATTATCTCTGACCTGTCACTTCTGTAACAAGAAGGGCCACTTAATGATGAATTGCAGGAATTTGTTACAGATAATTAGGAATAATAATAACAACTACAAGAATTTCAGGAACAGCAATTTCAGGAATAATAATAACTTCAGGAACAACACTAATTTCAAAAACATTAACTATCAGAATAACTATAGGAATCACAATTTCAGGACTGATAATCAGGCAGATAATCCACAACAAATGACCCCACAACAGTACTTTCAAAGTGGAGCTTGTCCATGCACTACTCAGGGTGTTACTGCCCCTCCACACGGGGCAGAAGGAGGTACCCCTTAAACTCTATTATTTTTGTTGCTTTGTTGCTATTAACCCTATTCAGTTTTCTCTCCCTTTAAAAATAGGAAAGGAGAAGCAGAATTTTACAATACAATCCCTGTCTAACCCCTTAACTTTATTTGTGCCATCCGGTATTTGACAGGTGCCTTTGTATTGACATGTTGGAAAACTTGTATTTTGTGTACTTGGAAGATTTGAACATATATTACCTCTATTGAATTGACTTGATTTGAATTTGAATTGATTTGCATTTTATGCTATTTGTGAAATTTTTGTATTTTTAAAAATTATTATTGCTTTTATAACTTCATTCTTTTAGCTCATTTGTATTCACACTGTGGATCATGGCTAAGCTAAGAGGAAATGCATCTAAATTCTTTGGTTAAGAACCTTTATATTATACCCCTCCTTAAGTGACATGAATTGCAACATACATCTACCTATATTTTTTTCTCTCATTGTCACTAACTATAGGAGATATATATATTTTGAAATTTTAGCATGTGCAATTTTCGTATTTGAAGCACATGTTATCTAAATTGAAAGAGTTTTTGATTATTAGATTAGTGTAGGTCAGTGGTTCCCAAACTTTTTTGGCCTACTGCCCCCTTTCCAGAAAAAATATTACTTAGTCCCCTGGAAATTAATTTTTTTACATTTTACTAGCAATTAATAGGAAAGATAAATGCACCTGTGGCCATCACCGCCCCACCCCCGATCACTGCAGCACTTACCAGGGGGTGGTAGCACCCACTTTGGGTGTAGGTTTAGTATATCCATTAGTTCTAACTGTAACTGCTTGCCCAAAAGCCATATTTTGCTATTATGGGACTTAGTACATATGTCTGATTTGATGAAATGTCTGATTCGACAAAATGGGATCCACAAAGAAGCACAGATTTCATCAATACAGTGCCAAAGAAGCACAGATACCTATATAGTGCCAAAGAAACCTGTACCTAACCAGCATGATGCTGAAAGAGCACACAGGTCAAAAAGAGAAGCCAATCTGCTAGGATTGCTAAGACTTCTATGCCAGTAAAAAGGACTTGTGAGAATTGAGGTTGTGAAGCTTAACATATGTTAAGGTGTAGGACTCTTTGAAACACACTCCTTGTGAAAATTTATGTCAGGTACCTAAGAATTGGCTGTTCTGGCTCCATATTATATCCCTGAGAAGAAATGATGAAAGCTCTCTACCCTGAGCTCTCACTAGCTCTTGACCCTGAAAGCTCTGCTCTCTGCCGTGGAGTGCTCTCTACCCTGAGACCCTGATCTCTCTCTTGGCACCTTTTCCCCTCCTAGTTTTCCCTAGACCTTCCATTTCCTAACCTAAATAAAGCCTAGCTATTCAAACCCTAAAGTTGCTCTCTGATCATTCATTTGAGGGCTCTGGTCAATTTCCCTGCCTGGGGCTAGGGACTGCTACCTTTTTTTCCCTTCCTCTATCTTCCTCTCTCCCTTCTCCCATCCATCCTATCCTTTTTTTTTTTTTTAAACCCTTGTACTTCGGTGTATTGTCTCATAGGTGGAAGAGTGGTAAGGGTGGGCAATGGGGGTCAAGTGACTTGCCCAGGGTCACACAGCTGGGAAGTGGCTGAGGCCTGGTTTGAACCTAGGACCTCCTGTCTCTAGGCCTGACTCTCACTCCACTGAGCTACCCAGCTGCCCCCCCCCCATCCTATCCTTCTACCTTCCTCCCATCACTCCTCCCACACATCTCTTTCATTGGAGGTCTTTTGGGAGGGGAGCTGTACTTTTTAATTTAATTTTATTTATTGATAAAGATATTTTATTTTACCAATTACATGTAATAATAATTTCCCATGTAAGTTTTTTGAAGTTATATCATTCAAATTGTCTTCCTCCCTTCCTTCCTTCACCCTTCCCAGAGATGGTAAGCAATTTGATCTCAGTTATATATGTATTATCACTCAAGCCATATTTCCATATTGTTAAGAGAATACTCAAGAAGCCAAAACCCCAATACACTAAAGTGAAAAATAGTAGTATACTTTGATTTTTTGACTCCAACAATTCTTCCTCTGAAATTAGAGGGCATTCTTTTTCTTCAATCCCTCAGAGTAGTCCTGGATCATTATATTGTTGAGAGTAGCTAAGTTTTTCACAGTTGATCATTCCCCAATAGTGGTGTTACTAGATACAATGTTCTCGTGATTCTGTTTATTTCGCTTTGCTTTAGTTCATATAGGTCCTTCCAAAATCATCCTATTTATCATTTCTTATAGGACAATGGTATTCTTTTTTTTAATTTTTTAAACATTTATTAATATTCATTTTTAACCTGTTTACATACTTTATGCCCCTACTTTCCCCTTCACCCGCCCCTCCCCCCCCGCTCTCCCCCCACCCATGGCCAATGCACATTTCCACTGGTTGTAACATGTCCCTGTTCAGGTCCTATTTCCATATTGTTGTTAGTTGCATTGGTGTGGTGGTTTCGAGTCCACATCCCCAATGATGTCCTCCTCAGCCCATGCATTCAAGCAATTGTTTATCTTCTATGTTTCCTCTCCTGCAGTCCTTCCTCTGAATGTGGGTAGCGTTCTTTTCCATAAATCCCTCAGAATTGTCCTGTGTCATTGCATTGCTGCTGGTACAGAAGTCCATTACATTCGATTTTACCATAGTATATCAGTCTCTGTGTACAGTGTTCTTCTGGCTCTGCTCCTTTCACTCTGCATCAGTTCCTGGAGGTCTTTCCAGTTCACCTAGAACTCCTCCAGTTTATTATTCCTTTTAGCACAATAGTATTCCATCACCAGCATATACCACAGTTTATTCAGCCATTCCCCAATTGAAGGACATACCCTCCCTTTCCAGTTCTTTGCCATTACAAAAAGCACAGCTATAAATATTTTCGTACAAGTCTGTTTATCTATGATCTCTTTGGGGGTACAAACCCAACAATGGTATGGCTGGATCAAAGGGCAGGCATTCTTTTATAGCCCTTGGAACATAGTTCCAAATTGCCAGCCACAATGGTTGGATCAGTTCACAACTCCACCAGCAATGCATTAATGTCCCAATTTTGCACCCCGCCCCCTCTAGCATTCATTACTCTCCCCTTCTCTCATTTTAGCCAATCTGCTAGGTGTGAGGTGATACCTCAGCATTGTTTTGATTTGCATTTCTCTAATTATTAGAGATTTAGAACACTTTCTCATGTGCTTATTGATACTTTTGATTTCTTTACCTGAAAATTGCCTATTCATGTCTCTTGCCCATTTATCAATTGGGGAATGGCTTGATTTTTTATACAATTGATTTAACTCCTTGTATATTTGAGTAATTAGACAACTGTCAGAGTTTTTTGTTGTAAAGATTTTGTCCCAATTTGTTGTTTCCCTTATGATTTTGACTACATTATTTTTGTTTGTACAAAAGCTTTTTAGCTTAATATAATCAAAACCTTTTAATTTACATTTTGTAATTTTCTCTAATTCTTGCTTGGTTTTAAAATCTTTCCTTTCCCAGAGAACTGACAGGTATACTATTTTGTGTTCACTTAACTTATTTATAGTTTCCCTCTTTATATTCAGGTCATTCACCCATTCTGAATTTATCTTGGTGTAGGGTGTGAGATGTTGATCTAAACCTAATCTCTCCCATATTGTTTTCCAAATTTCCCAGCAGTTTTTGTCAAATAGTGAATTCATGTCCCAAAAGTTGGGCTCTTTGGGTTTATCATACACTGTCTTTCTGATGTCATTAACCCCAAGTCTATTCCACTGATCCTCCCTTCTGTCTCTTAGCCAGTACCATATTGTTTTGATGACTGCTGCTTTATAATATAGTTTAATGTCTGGTACTGCTAGGCCCCCTTCCTTCACATTTTTTTCATTATTTCCCTTGATATTCTTGATCTTTTGTTATTCCAAATGAACTTTGTTATAGTTTTTCCTAATTCAGTAAAGAAGTTTTTTGGTAATTTGATAGGTATGGCACTAATTAGGTAAATTAATTTGGGTAGAATGTTCATTTTTATTATGTTAGCTCGTCCTACCCATGAACAATTAATGGCTTTCCAATTGTTTAGATCCAGTTTTATTTTTTTGGAAAGTGTTTTGTAGTTGTTTTTGTATAATTGCTGTGTATGTTTTGGTAGATAGATTCCCAAGTATTTTATATTGTCTAGGGTGATTTTAAATGGTGTTTCTCTTTATACCTCTTGCTGCTCTAATGTGTTGGAAATATATAGAAATGCTAATGATTTATGTGTATTTATTTTGTATCCTGCAACTTTGCTAAAGTTGTTGATTATTTCTACAAGCTTCTTAGTTGATTCTCTAGGATTTTTTAAGTAGACCATCATATTATGTGCAAGGAATGATAGCTTAGTCTCCTCATTGCCTATTTTGATACCTTCAATTTCTTTTTCTTCTCTAATTGCTATTGCTAGTGTTTCTAGTACTATGTTGAATAATAAAGGTGATAATGGGCATCATTGTTTCACTCCTGATCTTATTGCGAAGGCTTCTAATTTATCCCCATTGCATATAATGCTTGTTAATGGTTTTAGGTGTATACTGTTTATTATTTTTAGGAAGGGTCCTTCTATTCCTATACTTTTCAATGTTTTTAATAGGAATGGATGCTGCTATTTGTCAAAGGCTTTTTCAGCATCTATTGAGATAATCATGTGATTTTTGTTTGTTAGACTGTTGATATGGTCAATTATGTGGATGGTTTTCCTAATGTTGAACCATCCTTGCATTCCTGGTATAAATCCCTCCTGATCATGGTGAATGATCTTCTTAATTACTTGCTGGAGTCTCTTTGTTAGTATTCTATTTAAGATTTTTGCATCTATGTTCATTAGGGAGATTGGTCTATAGTTTTCTTTTTCTGTTTTTGGTCTACCAGGCTTTGGAATCAGTACCATATTTGTGTCATAAAAGGAATTTGGTAGGACTCCTTCTTTGCTTATTACATGAAATAATATGTATAGTATTGGGATTAGTTGCTCTTTGAATGTCTGATAGAATTCACTTGTGAATCCATCATGCCCTGGTGATTTTTTCTTAGGGAGTTTTTTGATGGCTTGTTCAATTTCTTTTTCTGATATGGGACTATTTAGGTATTCTATTTCTTCTGCTGTTAATCTAGGCAGTTTATATTTTTGTAAGTATTCATCCATATCTCTTAGATTGTTATATTTATTGCCATATAATTGGGCAAAATAATTTTTAATGATTGCCTTAAATTCCCCTTCATTAGAGGTGAGGTCTCCCTTTTCATCGTTGATACTGTCAATTTGGTTTTCTTCTTTCCTTTTTTTTATTAGATTGACCAGTACTTTGTCTATTTTATCTGTTTTTTC
>NC_058131.1:442482568-442495151 GCF_016433145.1 Gracilinanus agilis
TAGATCAACATCTCACACCCTACACCAAGATAAATTCAGAATGGGTGAATGACCTGAATATAAAGAGGGAAACTATAAATAAGTTAAGTGAACACAGAATAGTATACTTGTCAGATCTCTGGGAAAGGAAAGATTTTAAATCCAAGCAAGAGTTAGAGAAAATTACAAAATGTACATTAAATTTTTTTGGTTATATTAAACTAAAAAGCTTTTGTACAAACAAAAACAATGCAGCCAAAATCAGAAGGGAAACAACAAATTGGGAAAAAATCCTTATAACAGAAAACTCTGAGAGGGGTCTAATTACTCAAATATACAAGGAGTTAAATCAATTGTATAAAAAATCAAGCCATTCCCCAATTGATAAATGGGCAAGAGACATGAATAGGCAATTTTCAGGTAAGGAAATCAAAAGTATCAATAAGCACATGAGAAAGTGTTCTAAATCTCTAATAATTAGAGAAATGCAAATCAAAACAATGCTGAGGTATCACCTCACACCTAGCAGATTGGCTAAAATGAAAGAAGGGGAGAGTAATGAATGCTGGAGGGGATGTGGCAAAATTGGGACGTTAATGCATTGCTGGTGGAGCTGTGAACTGATCCAGCCATTCTGGCTGGCAATTTGGAACTATGCTCAAAGGGATATAAAAGAATGCCTGCCCTTTGATGCAGCCATACCATTGTTAGGTTTGTACCCCAAAGAGATCATAGATAAAGAGACTTGTACAAAAATATTTATAGCTGAGCTTTTTGTGGTGGCAAAAACTGGAAAATGAGGGTATGTCCTTCAGTTGGAGAATGGCTGAACAAATTGTGGTATATGCTGGTGATGGAATATTGTTGTGCTCAAAGGAATAATAAACTGGAGGAATTCCATGTGAACTGGAAAGAACTCCGGGAATTGATCCAGAGCAAAAGGATCAGAGCCAGAAGAACACTGTACACAGAGACTGATATACTATGGTAAAATCGAATGTAATGGACTTCAGTACCAGCAGCAATGCAATGACACAGGACAGTTCTGAAGGATTTATGGTAAAGAATGCTACCCACATTCAGAGGAAGAACTGCAGGAGAGGAAATATATAAGAAAAACAACTGCTTGAACGCATGGGTTGAGGTGGACATGATTGGGGATGTAGACTCCAAACTACCACACCAATGCAACTAACAACAAATTGGAAATAGCTCTTGATCAATGACACATGTTAAAACCAGTGGAAATGTGCATTGGCCATGGGTGGGGGGAGAGTAGGGGGGGAAGGGGAAAGTAGTAGCATGAATCATGTAACCACGTTAAAAATGAATATTACTAAGTGGTTAAAAAATGGAGTTTCTCTTTCTAACTCCTGCTGCTGATTTTTATTGGAAATAAATACAAATGCTGGTGATTTATGTGGATTTATTTTATATCCTGCAACTTTGCTAAAATTATTTCCACTACCTGTTTAGTTCATTTTCTCCGGTTCTTTAAGTATACTGTGATATCATCTACAAAGATTTTAAGTTTGATTTCTTTTTCTTCTCTAATTGCTATTACTAGCATTTCTAATACAATATTAAATAATAGTTGTGACGATGGACATCTTTGCTTCACTCCTGATCTTATTGGGAAGGCTCCTAACATATGTCCATTTGCTTTTGACAGTTGCTGATAGTTTTAAATGAATAGCATTTATTATTTTGAGGAAAAGCCCTTCTATTCATATCCTTTCTAGTACTTTTTATAGAAATAGGTGTTATATTTTATCAAAGGCTTTTTCTGCATCTATTGAGATAATCATGTGGTTTCTATTATTTTGTGTATTGATATAGTCTATTATGTGCATGGTTTCCTAATGTTAAACCAGTCTTGCAATTCCTGGTATAAATCCCATGTGGTGATAGTAGATAATTCTTGTGATGACTTGCTGTAGTCTCTTTGCTAGCATTTTATTTAAGATTTTTGCATCTACATTCTTTAAGGAGATTGGTTTGTAGTTTTCTTTCTCTGTTTTTGGTCTTCCTTATTGGAAATCATTATCATGTCTGTATCATAAAATTAATTTGGTAAAACTTCTTTGCTTGTTTTGTCAAATGATTTATGTAATATTGGGATTAGTTGTTCTTTAAATGTTTGATAGAATTCACTTGTGAATCCATCTGGCCCTGGGGATTTTTTTCTTAGGGATAGTCTATGTTAGTGATTCCCAAAGTGGGCGCCACTGCCCCCTCATTGGTGTTGCAGTGATCCAGGAGGGTGGTGATGGCCACAGGTGTATTTATCTTTCCTATTAATTGCTATTAAAATATAAAAAAATTAATTTCCAGGGGTGCTAAGTAATATTTTTTTCTGGAAGGGGGGTGGTAGGCCAAAAAAGTTTGGGAACCACTGGTCTATATCATTATATTTACAAAGCATCATATCATCATACATCATCATATACATCATATCAATATAACTAATTTACTTCCCCATCCTTTTTCTGAGTAAATTCCTTCTATTTTCTCAACTACTAAGAGTAATTTTTGAGAATTACAGATATCATATTTTCATATAAACATATAAACATTTTGATCTTAATGAGTCCCTTAAATTTTCTTTTTCTCATTTACCTTTTTGGGCTTCTCTTGTGTCTCATGTTTGGACTTCATATTTTTTGTTTAGGTCTAGCTTATTCTTCAGGAATGCTTGGAAAACTTCTATCTCACTGAATGTCCATTTCCCCCCGAATAAATATACTCAGTTTTGCTGGATAGGTGACTCTGGATTGTAAACCCAAATCTTTTGCCTTCCTGCATATCATATTCCATGCCTTTTGATCCTTTGCTGTAGAAAGCACTAGATCCTACATCACCCTGATTATAGTTCGATGGTATTTGGATTGTTTCTTTCTGGCTGCTTGCAGTATTTACTTCTTGATTTAGTGGCTCTTGAACTTAGCTATTACATTCCTGGAAGTTGTTATTTGAAGATTTCTTTCTGGAGGTGATTTGTGAATTCTTTCAATTTTAATTTTATTTTCTTGTTTGAGGATTTTTGGGCGTTATCTTTGATACTTTCTTATATTATGATATCCAAGGTTTTGTCTTGATCATGGCTTTCAGGTAATCCAATAATTCTCAAATTGTCTCTCCCAGATCTATTTTCTAGATCAGTTGTTTTTTTCAATAAGATATCTCAGGTTTTCCTTTTTTTTTATTCCTTTGATTTTGCTTTAGTGTTTCTTGCTTCCTCATTAAATCATTAGTTTCTAGATGGTCAATTCTGATTTTTAAGGCCTGATTTTCATCTGTCAGTTTTGGTTCTCTTTTTAAAATTGGCCCATTTCTTCTTGCATCACTTTCCTTTCTCCTTGCATTACTTTCTGATACCGTCCAGCAGCTTCACGAAAGTTCCTGGTGGATATAACACTCAGAAGGAGAGATTAGGGACTGAGAGAAAAATGGGTGACAGGTTAAAGTCTAAGGGAAGGAGACCATAAGGCAAGAAGAAAGGCACAAAGACAAAGAAAGTTCCAACACAAAGTAATCAGACAGTGAGTTAGCTCTGATGGAATAGAGCTTAAGTGGGATGGAGCTCTGGTGATAAAGAGCTTACTTTTAGTCCAAAATACTGATGATTTATTGGGATAACAACAGTATAAGGGGAAAGGAGAATGATAATTAGACAAATGGTCTGATACATTAAAATTATGAGATAATCATCACAAGACAAAAACTGCTGTATCCTAAGACAATAGGTATAGCTAATTCCCAGAACAGGAGTTCATATGGCCTAAGGCATCTAAGCTTGTTTGATACAGATACAGATGTTAATTGATTATTATAGTCAAAACAAGTGGGCTGAGATAACTGGCCTATCTTCCAGAGTGTAGCCTCAGAGAAGGGCTAGGGTTTTGACAAGATT
The DNA here is from genome assembly GCF_016433145.1 of Gracilinanus agilis. NCBI lineage: Eukaryota > Metazoa > Chordata > Mammalia > Didelphimorphia > Didelphidae > Gracilinanus > Gracilinanus agilis. Next base: position 442,486,461 of record NC_058131.1, read on the forward strand.
AAGGTTCAATTTAATTCAAGATTATAGAAACCAATCATAAGAAATACCATAAGATTCAACTTTTTGAGCACCCCCAAAATATTATCAAGATTAATATATGCCTAGACTCCTACAACTTTTATTTCTCTTTCCCACTTTTCCTCTACCTCAATTAGTTTTTGCAATCTTTTTTGAACTCTGCCAGAATCTGTTTCCAATCCATATTTTTCTTTTGGATTTTGTGTGTGTTTTCTTTGCTTTCACTGTCCTTTTCTGCATCTGTTTCCATAAAAATTCTTTAGAGTTAGGTGCTTTTTTTGTTGTTTGCTCATTTTTCCTACCTAGTTATAGGTAGGCTTTGTTTTTTAAGAGGTTGGGGCACCCTTTTAAAGTTCAGTCCTTCCTCAATGCTGCTCTCAACTTATTTTCTGCATTTTCAGTTCTTGGAGGATGATGTGATGATCTGAGGGCTAAGAGCTCTGAGACCTCTCTCCCCCTGCTGATTCAATTGACACTTGAGATCCTGATAGCTCGAAGACTTGCCTTAGGCTTGCTTACATGTAAGTTTTTGGTCTTGCTGTATACTTGTTTTAATTGGGCATACCCTTGACTGCCCTGCCTTGGAGGTCTTCCCAGAGTATTAGGCAAAAAGATCCTGCCCCACCTCCCTTTAGTACTCTCAACCACCCCAAACTATGAACTATGTCTTCATCCCAAGCCTAGACTTGGCTTTGCTCTGGACCCACATGGATCAGCCCTCTTCAGTCTACTTGGGCTGGGACTCTGAACTTCTCCACAGTTTTGAATTTTTGCCCAGGTAGGATCTCAGGATTTGAATGTTGGCTTGGACTTAGTTACACAGGATAGGTAACCACACTCCATGATCCAGTAAACCTGACTCTTTGCTGTTACTCCTACAAGACACTTTCATTCCTGTTTCTGTGCTATTTGCCATGGCTGGGATTCCTCCTCTCATCACTTTTAACTCCTGCCTTTCTTCTAGTCTCAATTAACTTCTCAACCTTCTATATAAAAGTCTTTCCTGGTCTTCATTAATCTTTCCTCTAACATTAGTTCCAATTTTTTTGTTTGCTTACATGTGTATCTCACTCTCACACAAACCTATACACAGAGGATATATAGGATACTCCCACGGGATTTATATGAAATTATCTATGCATAATTTTTTATATATAGCTGCCTGAATGTTTTCTCCCAGGTTAGACTGGGAGCTTCTTGTGTGCCACTACCAGTCTTTTCTATTTTCAGTGCTTAGTAAATTCCTATTACATAGAAAGCACTTAATAAATGCTTGACATGAGTAATAGAAATTATAGAATGCACAGCAGCCACACTACAGTAAAGTCATCTTAAACCAGTTTGAGGTAGCCGATAGGCCTCAAAACTGTCAATAACTTTAGGGGATGCCTACTCCAAGCATTTGAAGACTTTCCCCAGTAGAATGAGTGGATGAGAACAATGTGTTCCAATGGCCATGAAGGCACCTAAAGCAGGCACTGTGGCACATCAAGAGCTTGATTAGATATGGAAAATGCCAAGATAATTAACTACATCTCTGTCTGCTGCCTTGTTTGACTTTTGTCTTGCCACTGGACATTTTTTTTTTAAAACCCTTACCTTCCACCTTGGAGTCAATACTGTGTATTGTAGAAGAGTAGTAAGGGCTAGGCAATAGGGGTTAAGTGACTTGCTCAGGGTCACACAGCTAGGAAGTATCTGAGGCCAGATTTGAACCTAGGACCTCCCATCCCTAGGCCTGATTCTCAATCCACTGAGCCATCCAGCTGCCCCCTGCCACTGGACTTTGATGACTCTAGAAGAGGGAATGAGGCTGACAACTTTGAGCAAATCTGTCTCAATTAATCCAATTCACATGCATGATTTTATTGTTTCTCTTTGAAATGAAGGATGTGGTATGCCTTAATAAGAGTTGATATGAGTAATACAGTGGTGTGCAAATTAGTTAAGAATAGTTACAGTTTTGATACAGTTTCATTTTGTGACAGAGATGGTCATATATGTGTGCTTCTAATTCTAGGCTGACTCAGAGCAGTTGGCTCTGAGCAGAGGAAAGTAAATTAGTCAGATTTCCTCCCCTTTAGTTGGTTCTCTTTCAGCTGATTGATAGAATTTGTATTCCACACATATTTCTTTATTCTCAATCACAGAGGCCATGGATCAACTAGAGATAGATATAAAAATGTAAAGTTAGGTAGAGAGCTCAATATCTACCTAAATGTTAGAATTTTTTCAAGTAGGGGCTTAGCTCAATTGTGAACTCATAACTAAAATGAACTTGTAACTTTTCACCTCAAGTAACTTTTCTAAAGTTGAATTGAAAGGAGTTAAAAAAGACCTTAGAAGAAATAGTTGGAGATAAAAGTTATCAACTGATATTATTTCTTTATTTAACCCACATTTAAAATTAATGGGTTATAATCACAGGTAGACTTGGAAAAATGGATTGTTTGCCATAGGTATTCTTGAAAATATGAGCAAGAATTAAATAATTTCTGCCAAAATCTTGTTAACTCAATGCCAAATAGTTTAAAATAAGTCATTGCCACAAAAGAGGGACATATTCATGTCTAAATATTTTTTAAGATAAAAAATGTATAAGTTTCATTACATGTCAATAAATTTAAATACTTTATATTTACCCACCAATGTATATTCTGGGCCAGGAACTAAAATCAAGCATGAGGCAACTAGACTTGAAGTCTTGACTTATTTTCTATTTACTCACCACCCATTTATTTCTCAGTGTGTAGGTGTTTCACAATAGATTCAGTAACAAATTTCAACATATTTCTAGCTTATGTAATCATTCCATCCTACAAGGATAGAAGTCTCTGAGTTTACAGTCTCTGAGCTGCACCCACACAGAGATGATTTTAGATCCCAAATAAGAAACTTGTTCTGAGCAAGAAAAGTATTTTTAAAAAATCATTAGAATGTTCTTCAGTCTATAAAATGTGTTTGCTTTGTTAAAGGACTTAGCTATAGCTAATGTTTCTATGTTTAAGTCCAAGAAGAAGGGCCAAACTAAAATCAGAATTTTTACAGGTTGTCATGGAAGCAGAAGTATCTGGAATGGTTTCTAAAAGTATATAACAGGAGGCTGAAAAATATATAATTTTTGTGTCCTATGCAAAATTAGGAATGTTCTAGTGTATCTTCCAACTATCCCTTCCAGTTTGCATACAGCTTAAAGAATGTCTAGTAAAAAAACAGGATAGAAAAGTCAGATAAATTTTCTGATTCTGATTATTCAGTCTTCTTTAAAAATTAGCCTCATATCATTCACAGCTTTTTGTGCAGGGAGTAGCAATAGATACAATCCATAGTAACTATTCAGTATTTTATATTTTACTTTTGTTTTCTAAATTAATATGAGAAATAATATGCATATGTAAATACATCTTAAGTAATAACTTTGCCATAACTAAAAGATACCGATGAAATTTCTGAAAATGCTTTAAGCTTTGTTATTTTTTAATTGTAGAATGATTATATTGCTTCACAACCTAGCAGATGCTATGCCTAATGAGGAGCAGTGGGAGGACATCAAGAGAAGTGGAAAGACATTTGACCATAAATTGTCTTTGCCACTTCTATTCTTTGTGCCTAGGCCACAAGTATTTCCTATGTTAAAGATGCACTACCACTCTAATTTATGTAGGTAATCCTTCTTATAAGTGATACTATGTATACTTTGTGGAAGAGTATTAATAGGAAGAAATATTTTATAGCTACTGTTTTCTTACTATGCCATTTTAATTAATGCCTTCACTGGTTGCACTTTCATACATATCCTCTGACTCATTAGTCTTTTGAGGAAGGAGGTGGAATTGGAATATTCTTTGCTCCTCATTGTTATCTTCAGACTCTCCCTCTACCAGCATTACTCAGTTAACCTCTCTTCATTTGGAATTTATTCAATCTATATTTATCACCCAATCAAGATTCTGATGTTGTCGACCAACTTCCAGGACATTCTCCTTCCTTCCTTAATGAGTTCAGTGCCTAGATCAGTCTTTCTTATCTAAGGGACTTTGACATCCATATTGATATTCTCTTAAACATCCTAATCTCCCATTGCCTCATTTTACTAATTTCACATGACTTCTATCCCATCACAAATCCACAGAGGGATGGCCATTTCCTTGATCTTGCCATGACTCACCACTTTCATGTTCATGAACTCTTCTTTGACCTTAATCTCTAGTCAACCTACTTCTCCCTCTCTTTGGAACTCTAAGCTTCTGTTCTTCCTCAACATAATCTCCAATGACTCCAACTCTCAGTACTTTTGCAGCCCATTGTGTAATTAGAATCTGCTCCCCAGGACTCTAAATCCCAGCACCCTATTTATGTGTTTACCTACGTCCTTACATAGGGAGGATATATTTTAATGTAGCCTCACCTCTTGCTCTCTTTTCCCCTGATCATGGTTTTACTCAGGCTTTTACTTTTTTCCCTTTCATTTCTTTTACTTCAAGTGATTATTAACAAATCTTATAAAATATAATAAATACTTGGAGCTATTGGATATTAATTTAAATTTTATATCATCATTAACTCTATTATTGCTAAATACTCTTCTCTTACTTATTTTGACTTCTGGGGAAAGCAGTTCAGTTCCTCTCTGTCCCCTTCTTTAAAAAAAAGCAATCTTTACCTTTTGTATACTGTGTATTGGTTCCAAGGCAAAATAAGTGTAAGCACTAGTCAATGAGGGAGTAAGTGATTTGCCCAGGGTCACATAGCAAGTAAGTGTCTGAGACCAGATTTGAATCCAGGACCTCTGCAGAGTCTACAGGCCTATCTTTTGCTGACTTTTAAATCACTCATACTATCTACTGCCTTTATTTCTATTCATATGCTGATAAACAAAAATGGAGAATAACATGGAGCCATACAAGTCCAGGTCCTAAAAATACATGGATTATCACTGCAAGAAAGAAATTCTTTCAAATTGATCCTTGTCACTGATAACCTGTCTCCAAGAAACCCCCTGACTGACCCTTGTCCCACACTAAATAATAACCCATCCTTTAATAACCCTAAATTGGATTAGTGGACATAATAAAATTTTCAGTACCCTTGTTGTCTTCTTATTTCCTCCCATTTTATCTAGGACACTCCTAGGTATCCTAACCTCTGAATATATCTTATTTCCTAAGCCTTTACATAACTAGTCAGTTGTCTTTGCTTTCCTATACTCACTAAATTATTTATATATAAGACCTCAAGTTCTTTAATTCAGTAGAAATTCCCATTATTGGCATCTTTCTCTAGACAGTGCTCCCAGAGTGATGGGTCTCTCTGGTGACTGAGCATTGTCTCCTTCATCCTTATTAAAGACATGTTCTATTATGACTACTCTGGTAGTTACAAGTTATTTCAGGTTGACACCCTAGTTATTGATTATTCCACTAGTCACATCACTTTTCTAAACCTTTTCATGCCTTCTGCAATTACCCTCCGAGAGACCACATCCTAACTTTTGTTGACTATCTATCCAGTATATTTTCCAAATCTTCACCTCTCCAGGCTAGACTAAATAAGTAATAACCATTTGGCCGATAATCACCAAGAAACTCTAGGGTTTCATGTTTCCTAATTTTTTTTAACTTCAAGGCTTTCCAACTGAACTATGAAAATGAGTGGATAAAGGATGAAGCTACACCCTTCAAGCAAATTCATTGTCTCTGCTGTCAGCTCATGAGCTTTCATGGCATTTTTGTAAGCAAATGCATTGCTCAAAGCCTCACATCCTTTACCAGGTACAAATGAATTTATATGGAATGTTATATCCTATACAAAGCATAAAATGATCCATCCAAATATTAAGTCTCACCTTTCGCAGGGCACAAAAGTAGTCTGAATGGATTTCACTAGTATATAATATAAAATATTTTAGTCTCTATTACTAGACCTTTGGTTGGGGAAAGATGAGCTAATATAAAGTGTTCAAGAATTAGGGCCTACATAATTTCTTGTCATTGTTTTCCTAGACTTGTTTTGAGAGGAAAATCAAGTCTTTCTGAGAGAAGGAGTTCCAGGAGAGAAAGCTGTATACAAGGGGAGAACCAAGGGAGGGGTTGTGGAATAGTTACCCAATCCACATACAGGTTGGAGAGGGAATAAATAGATCTTATCAGCATAGCAACATCAACCCCCATACATATAGCTGCATGATTAGTTTTCCATATTTCAGGATCTGTGGGATGGGGTATTGGTAACAGTCATCTCTATGAGTCATTTTTTAGTTATTTCACTTGAATATCTTTTAGCAACATTATCCTTGATTCTGAATGGTAGTGATACTTTCCAAAAGTTTTTGGGAAATGTCTGTATAATTTTGGAAAATTACCTGGTTTTACCTCTCTTCACTCTCTGGTTTTATATTTTTTAGCTTCTTTTCCTTATCTATCTATCTATCTTTAGCTGATGGGTGTTAAAAGAAGAAAACTTATAGTGTGCTTCAAAAATAATTCTCTTTCTAACTGCAATACATGATAATGGCAAATATTTGGAATTTTGAGTAAAAAATTGATTCTGAAATTTTGTTCTACTATTTACAACCTATGTGAATTTGGGCAAGTCATTTAACTTTTCAGAGACATCTTTTCCTCAGGTATAAAAGGTAATAAGAGGTGAGATCATAAGATTTCTAAGATCTTTTTGAGTGCTCTTTGATCCTATGGGGAACAAAGTAATAGATGTAGAGTAACTACTTCTGAATAATAAAAAATTATATAAAGTTCTTCAGTCAAACGCAAGCAATATTGAGAACTTACATATACCATGTACTTTTATAGTTGTTGGAGATAAAAGCACAAAGAAACATTCTTGTTTGTCCTTCTATAAAGGGAGAACATGTGCATATTATATATACAAAGTAGTATGGGGAGGTAGGGCACTGGAAGGATGAGGAGGGTCTGGTGGATTAGGAAAAGTTTCATGTAGAAGGTACTTCTTGAACTGAATATTGAAAGAAACAAGAGAGTCTAATACATAGTTGTGAGGAGGAGATACACCTCAGGTATGAGGAACAGCCATAGAAAAGGCACTAAATTTCATACTTTTATCCATAAGACTATGTTAAAAATAAGGTAACAAAATGATATTACTAGGCACCATAATAACTTGGAACTGAATTTTGGTCAAGCCAGTCCCTTCTGGCACAAATCATCAATCTCACATGTCATAATTAAAATATATAGGAAACTCTATCAGATTTAAGCAATGATTAAAGGCTGAAATACTAATTACTAAAATGACTTAATTATTCCACAATTCTTCATTGCTTAGTAGTCTGATTCATCTTTTTTCAAAGTGAAAAAGTTAGACAAACATTTATTTTTACTAAATCCCATCTTAGATTTAGTCTAATTGCTCTACTTTGTCTTTTAGTTCCTAATTCTCCCATTCACTGTTTTAGCTATCCTTTCATGTGTATGATATCTGAAAATTTGAGGAGCATAATATCTGCTCAGCACTGGATAGAGTACTGGACCTGGAGTCAGGAAGTTTCATCTTTTTGAGTTCAAATATAGCCTCCAATGCTTATTAGTCAGGAGACCCTTAGACAAGTCATTTAACCCTTTTTGCCTCTGTGTGCTCATCTGTAAAATTAGCTGGAGAGGCAAGTGGCAAACTACTCCAGTATCTTTGCCAAGAAAATTCCAAATGGGATCACAAAGAGTCAGAGGACTAAAAATGACTGAACAATAACAAATATGTATGCTTTTGTCCAAATCATTGATTAATATGTAATAAAACAAAGCATAGGAATAAGTACAGGTATTCCATTTTAGACATGTTATATTGACACTGCTCTTTGTAAAAGCTATCTACACAATTCTATAACTTTTCATCTTCCAAAAAATATTATGAGATATTTTACCAAAATATTTGCTAATATCTAGCTAAATTATATTTATTATATTTCCCTCATCTATTCATTTAGTGATTTTATAAAAGCAAGAAACAAGAAAAAAGAGAATGAAGTCTAGAATGAAGTCTTCGTCAATAAGTTATGCTGAATTTTTAAAATATATACATTCTTTTAGTTTTTTCATCCACCACTTGAAAAACTCATTCTAGAATATTCCCAGGAATTGAAGCTGACTTTATTAGCCTACTCTATAGATTCTTTTTTCTTCCCCCTCCCCTTTTCTTTTTTTTAAAGGACTTTTTCCGTTTTTGAATCTTGTCAAAGATTTCCTGTTTCACATGATATTTCGAGGATCACTACAGCATTTCCACTATTGCATCTGCTATTTCTTTCAGAACCTGAGTTTCCTCATTTGGGGGGTGTAAGGGAGTGGAGTATAGCATGTATACTGAAATGAAAGAAACAGGAAGAGTTCCAAGTTCTCTAAAAATATTTGAAAACTTGAGATAGAGAATAATGTGAGTGACTGAAGATGACTAAGGTCAGCCTAGTCACCTGGCCAGTCCTAGAGAAATTTTTTTTTCATTTATTAATATTCATTTTTAACATAGGTTCATGATTCATGCTCCTACTTTCCCCTTCGCCCCCCGCACTCCCCCCACCAATGGCCAATGCACATTTCCACTAGTTTTGTCATGTGTCCTTGATCAAGACCAATTTCCAAATTGTTGGTAGTTGCATTGGTGTGGTAGTTTCGAGTCCACACCCTCAATCATGTCCACCCC
>NC_058131.1:442500150-442532512 GCF_016433145.1 Gracilinanus agilis
GTTTCATGAGCGAGTTCATCCCATTCACATTCAGAGTTATAATCATCAGTTGTGCATTCGCTGACATTTTCGTATCCTCCCCTATTCCTACCGCTTCTTCTTAAACTATTTCCTTTTAAACCAGTGGTTTGCTATTAAGACCCTATCCCTTATTCCCTCCCTTGATTAACTTCCTTTTCTACCCGTCCCTTATTTTTCCCCCTCTTTTTGTTTTTAATGGCCTTATGAATTCCCTCCGCCTTCTTCTCCCCTCCCTTTTTTTGATCTCCCCACTCCCCTGCTCCCCTTGGTTTGTCCCTTCTAACTTTCTCAGAAGGGTTAGATAAGAGTTTTATTTCCCAATGGATAGTATAGCTACTCTTCCCTCTCCGGGTTGGTTACTCTGAGAGTAATGTTTGATTATTCCCTCTTAATGCTCTCTTCCTCTCCTTCTTATAATAGTATTTGTCCCCTCTCCCTCCCATGCCCTCTTTGTGTGTAATAGAAAATCCTATCTTCCTTATTCGCTCAAGTTTCTCTTGGTGTCTCCTGCTATTCACCCCCTCTTTCCCATCCCCCATGCCATCTTAGATTATTTAGTGTTCCACCCTCACCCTGTGAATTATTCTTCTGATTACTATAATAGTGAATATCATAATAGTGAATAGAGTTCACTACAGAGAATTATACATAACATTTCTCTACATAGGAATACAGATAATTAGATCTCACTGAGGCCCTTAAAAAGGCAAATTTAATAATTATAAGTTTTCTTTCTTTTCCCTCTGTATCTTATTTACCTTTTCAGGTTTCTCTCGATTTTTGTGGTTGGATATCAAACTTTCCATTTAGCCCCGGTCTTTTCTGTGCAAATACCTGGAATTCTTCAATTTTGTTGAATGCCCATACTTTCCCTTGGAAATATATAGTCAATTTTGATGGGTAGTTGATCCGTGGTTGCAGGCCCAGCTCTCTTGCCTTTCTGAATATCGTATTCCAAGCCTTGCGATCTTTTAGCGTGGAGGCTGCCAGATCTTGTGTGATCCTGATTGGTGCTCCTTGATAATTGAATTGTCTCTTTCTGGCTTCTTGTAAGATTTTTTCTTTTGCTTGGAAGCTCTTGAATTTGGCAATTATATTTCTGGGTGTTTTCTTATCTGGATCAAATGTCGCAGGTGTTCTATGTATCCTTTCAATGTCTATATTGCCCTCTTGTTGTAGGACTTCAGGGCAATTTTGCTGAATTATTTTTGTTAGTATGGAGTCCAAGTTTCTATTAATTTCTGGTTTTTCTGGAAGACCAATTATTCTCAAATTGTCTCTTCTAGACCGGTTTTCTTGGTCTGTCACTCTCTCATTGAGATATTTCATGTTTCCTTCTATTTTTTCAGTCTTTTGACTTTGTTTTATTTGTTCTTGTTGTCTTGAGAGATCATTAGTTTCTAATTGCTCAATTCTAGCCTTTAGGGGTTGGTTTTCAGGTATAATCTTTCGGTTTTCGGCTATGATCTTTTGGTTTTCGGCTGTAATCTTCTGGTTTTCGGCTGTAATCTTCTGGTTTTCAGCTATAATCTTCTGGTTTTCGGCTATAATCTTCTGGTATTCCTTTTCAATCTGGTAATTTCTGGTGTTCAATTTGCTTATCAGTCCATTTGGTTTCTGAGCATCACTTTCCATTTGCAAGATTCTACCTTTTAAACAGTTATTTTCTTGCCAGATCTCTTCCATTTTCCTCAAAATCTCAGTTTTGAACTCTTCCATAGCTTGTGAGGAGTTTTCCTTATTTGAGAAGGGTCCGGATGCTTGTTTGTTCTCCTCCTCTGTTTGCTGGGTTGTCTGGATTTTCTCTGTGTAAAAGTTGTCAACTGTTAAAGAGTTCTTTTTCTTGTTGTTAATCTTTCTCTTCTGAACTTCCTTGAGACTGGGTAGCCATCCTTAACCCAGCAGCTTCTTAGGTTTATCCTTGCGCTCAGGGTCTGTCCACGGTGTTTTGGCTCCTGAGGTCTGAAATCTGGTTTTTTTCAAGGTCAAGCCCCCTGGTGGACCCCCTTGGTTGATCCTCTGCTGGAGGTTTCTTTACAAGTCTCAGGGCGCTGCTTCCATAGTCGTATACCCGTCTGCACTGGTTCCCCACTCAGGGTTTCAGAGCTTTAGCTTGTGGCTGTGTCTGCCTCCACCCACGCCTCTGCCCGCACCTGCGCTCTGAGCCGCGTTCTGCGTCCACTCTCGGAGCCCTGCTCCTACGCTCAGATTTTGTGTGCGTTCGTTAGCTTTTTGGGGTCCTAAATCTTGCTGCTCTCAGGAACAGGCCCTGGAGCAGCCAATGACTCGATGGGTGCCCCAAACTTGCTCTATTTCTTTTTAGCTGGCTTTGGCGATATAGGTGTTGTGTAGTGAAAGCTGTTTCACCCCTTTATAGCATGGAAATGCCTCGATTCCACGTACCTTCCACACTGTGCCCTGTTGTGAGGTTCCTCCGTTCGTCTGGACTTGTTTTTATGTCCCCTTGAGGAGTTTTGTGTGTTTTGACCAGGAGAGGTTAAGAGCTGCTTCTTACTCTGCCGCCATCTTAACCCGGAACTCCCAGGCCTAGAGAAATTTGATATAATTTGGGCAAGGTGACTTGAATTCATTAAGTAAAACTAGGCTATATCTTGGTAACCAACTGTCTATTAGTCATTTTTTTGTTGCCTCATTTTCACTGTGTAAGGTGTTTCTCTTCTTCAGAGCAAGCACAAAGAAAAATAAGAACAGAGTAATCTGCCTTCATCTTGTTGCAAGTTATCATCATCCCTTCTAACTCAAGCCAAGATCCTATCCAATCCTAGGTTTTCCTTTCCTTATAAAGCATTAGAATTATAAATGATGTTATTGAGGAGGATGCTTTGTTAGTATACTTTGCTTGATGTTTACAAAGTATCTGTCAGCTCTCCTCCTTGAAGGAAAGCCTGGAGTGACTCCTCTTCACTAGGCCAGTATATAACTGCTTGGAGAGTTATATATTATATAAAAATATTTATTTATATTTAATTGATTTGAGTATAAGGATTATTAACAAGGAAAGCCTTAACACTTAAAGGGAACCAAATTCCTACCCACTTTCCTACTTTTGCCTCACAGAAAAATCTTTAGTTTCTTGAAGCTACTCTGAACTTCTTGCCACTACCTAAAACTCATAAAACATGCTATCTGACTAAAACCAAATTTGTAATCCATATTAAATAACTTAATTTTTTCAAATACATAATTTTTATTTTTTAGAAAAGTTATCATGGTTACATGATTCATGTTCTTACTTTCCCCTTCACCGTCCGACCTCCTTCCCCCCCTGACCCCATAGCTGAAGCATATTTCCACTGATTTTAACATGTGTCATTGATCAAGACTTATTTCCAAATTGTTGATAGTTGCATTGCTGTGGTAATTTCGAGTCTACATCCCCAATCATGTACGCCTAAACCCATGTGTTCAAGCAGTTGTTTTCCTTCTGTGTTTCCTCTCCTATAGTTCTTCCTCTGAATGTGGGTAGCATTTTTTCCCATAAGTCCCTCAGAACTGTCCTGGGTCATTGCATTGCTGCTAGTACAGAAGTCCATTACATTCTATTTTACCACATTCTATTGGTCTCTGTGTACTATGTACTTCTGGCTCTGCTCCTTTCACTCTGCATCAAATCCTGGAGTGGTCTTTCCAGGTCACATGGAACTCCTCCAGTTTATTATTCCTTTGAGCACAATAGTATTCCAACACTAGCATATACCACAGTTTGTTCAGCCATTCCCCAGGAGAAGGGCATACCCTCATTTTCCAGTTTGTTGCCATCACAAAAAGTGCGGCTATAAATATTTTCATACAAGTCTGTTTATCTATGATCTCTTTGGGGTACAAACCCAACAATGTTATGGCTTGATCAAAGGGCAGAAAACTTTTTATAGCCCTTTGAGCATAGTTACAAATTATCATTCAGAATGGTTGGATCAGTTCACAACTCCACCAGCAATGCATTAACGTCCCAATTTTGCCACATCCTTCCAACATTCATTACTCTCCCCTACTATCATTTTAGCCAATCTTCTAGGTGTGAGATGATACTTAAGCATTGTTTTGATTTGCATTTCTCTAATTATTAGAGATTTAGAACACTTTCTCATGTGCTTATTGATACTTTTGATTTCTTTATTTGAAAATTGCCTATTCATGTCCCTTGCCCATTTATCAATTGGGGAATGGCTTGATTTTTTATACAATTGATTTAACTCCTTGTATGTTTGAGTAATTAGACCCCTGTCAGAATTTTCTGTTATAAAGATTTTTTTCTCAATTTGTTGTTTCCCTTCTGATTTAGGTTGCATTGTTTTTGTTTGTACAAAAGCTTTTTAATTTAGTAAAATCAAAATCATTTATTTTACATTTTGTAATTTTCTCTAACTCTTGCTTGGTTTTAAAATCTTTCCTTTCCCACAGATCTGACAAGTATACTATTCTGTGTTCACTTAACTTATTTATAGTTTCCCTCTTTATATTCAAGTCATTCATCCATTCTGAATTTATCTTGATGTAGGGTGTGAGATATTGATCTAAACCTAATCTCTCCCATATTGTTTTCCAATTTTCCCAGCAGGTTTTGTCAAATAGTGCATTTTTGTCCCAAAAGTTGGGCTCTTTGGGTTCATCATACACTGTCCTGCTGATGTCACTTACCCCAAGTCTATTCCACTGATCCTCCCTTCTGTCTCTTAGCCAGTACCATATTGTTTTGATGACTGCTGCTTTATAGTATAATTTAATATCTGGTACTGCTAAGTCTCCTTCCTTCACATTTTTTTTTCAATATTTCCCTTGATATTCTTGATCTTTTGTTCTGTGTAAATGAAACTAGCTCCAGCCCATTCATAGTCAAAAATCTACTTACCCTAGGCATCTAGATTATATCATCCCCACCTCCCTTAGTTGGGGAGGGGAGATAGTTAATCACACATGACAATAAGATCAAATCAAGAACAAGGGACTGCCCTTTGGGCAGTCCAAATCAGTGTAGAGGCAGCCATTGGTCCACTTGAATTTGAGGTGGCCCACAGGAAATGACGAGAGACACTATCTCTTTAAATATGTGGGTTACAACCTGGTGAAGGAGTTTGGGCTTTGGACTTGGTACTGATGGTGCTTGCCTGAGAACTCAGAATGCTTCTACTCTGAGTTGTCACGTGGATAAGTTAGGCTGACTTCCTTGGCCTACCTTGGCATTTCCAAACTCTGCCTTAAGTAGGCTTATAGACTCTCTGATTTCTAAGGTCTAGTGGCTTGTAATCTAGTTTAATTAGCCTTTTAACCCTCTCTCTCCATCCAGGCCTCTCCAGGCCTGGACTAGCCTCTCCCTCTCTCTATTTCCCTACTTTGTACCTTCCTAATTGTAAATAAACTACCTTAAACCCAATCCTGACTTGGGTCTATTTTAATTATGGAATCAATCTGAATTGTTGATTCCTGGTGATCACATTTTAAATATATATCTATAAATACCTAAAATCTCCCTCTTACAGTTCTTCCTAATGAACTTTGTTATAGTTTTTTCTAATTCAGTAAAGAAATTTTTTGGTAGTTTGATAGGTATGGCACTAAATAAATTAATTTGGGTAGAATGTCATTTTTATTATGTTAGCTTGTCCTACCCATGAGCAATCAGTGGTTTTCCAATTGTTTAGATATAGTTTTAATTGTCTGGAAATTGTTTTGTAGTTATGTTTATATAATTCCTTGCATTCCTGGCATAAATCCCACCTACTCATGGTGGATAATCCTCTTGATCACTTGCTGGAGTCTTTTTGCTAGTATTCTATTTAAGATTTTAAGGTAGATAGATTCCTAAGTATTTCATATTGTCTAGGGTGATTCTAAATGGTGTTTCTCCTTTACCTCTTGCTGCTGTGATGTGTGGAAAATATATAGAAATGCTGATGATTTATGTGCATTTATTTTGTATCCTGCAACTTTGCTAAAGCTGTTGATTATTTCTACAAGCTTCTTAGTTGATTCTCTAGGATTTTTTAAGTAGACCATCATAGCATCTGCAAAGAGTGATAGCTTAGTCTCCTCATTACCTATTTTAATTCCTTCAATTTCTTTTTCTTCTCTAATTGCTACTGCTAGTGTTTCTAGTAGAATGTTAAAGAATACAGGTGATAATGGGCATCCTTGTTTCACACCTGATCTTAGTGGGAAGGCTTCTAATTTATCCCCATTGCATATAATGCTTGTTGATGGTTTTGGATATATGCTGTTTATTATTTTTAGGAAAGGTCCTTCTATTCCTATACTTTCCAGTGTTTTCAATAGGAATGGATGCTGTATTTTGTCAAAGGCTTTTTCAGCATCTATTGAGATAATCATGTGATTTTTGTTTGTTAGATTTTTGATATGATGAATTATGTGGATGGTTTTCCTAATGTTGAACCATCCTTGCATTCCTGGCATAAATCCCACGTACTCATGGTGGATAATCCTCTTGATCACTTTCTGGAGTCTTTTTGCTAGTATTCTATTTAAGATTTTTGCATCTATGTTCATTAGGGAGATTGGTTTGTAGTTTTCTTTCTCTGTTTTTGATCTACCTGGCTTTGGAATCAGTACCATATTTGTGTCATAGAAGGAGTTTGGTAGGACTCCTTCTTTGCTTATTATATAAAATAATTTGTATAGCATTGGGATTAGTTGTTCTTTGAATGTCTGATAGAATTCACTTGTGAATCCATCATGCCCTGGTGATTTTTTCTTAGGGAGTTCTCTGATGCCTTGTTCAATTTCTTTTTCAGATATGTGATTGTTTTGGTATTCTATTTCTTCTGCTGTTAATCTAGGCAGTTTATATTTTTGTAGATATTCATCCATATCTCCTAAATTGTTATATTTATTGCCATATAATTGGGCAAAATAGTTTTTTAATGATTGCCTTAATTTCCCCTTCATTGGAGGGGAGGTCTCCCTTTTCATCTTTGATACTGTCAATTTGGTTTTCTTCCTTCCTTCCTTTTTAAATTAGATTAACCAGTACTTTGTCTATTTTATCTGTTTTTGCAAAATACCATCTTCTAGTCTTATTTATTAATTCAATAGTTCTTTTACTTTCAATTTTACTAATTTCTCCTGTGATTTTTAGTAGTTCTAATTATTTTTCATCTGGGGATTTTTACTTTGCTCACATTTTAGTTTTTTAAGCTGCATGCCCAATCCATTAATTTCTGCCCTCCCTAATTTGTTAATATATGCACTGAAGGACATGTTTCCCCCTGAGTACTGCCTTAGCTGCATCCTGCAGTGTTTGGTAGGATGTCTCATCATTGTCATTCTCTTCAATGAAATTGTTGATTGTTTCTATGATTTCTTCTTTAACTAACTGGTTTTGGAGAATCATATTATTTAATTTCCAATTAGTTTTTGATTTTCCTGTCCAGGTGCCCTTACTAATTATTATTTTTATTGCATTATGATCTGAGAAGGTTACATTTATTATTTCTGCTCTTTTGCATTTGTTTGTGATGTTTCTATGCCCTATTATGTGGTCAATCTTTGTAAATGTACCATGTGCAGCTGAAAAGAAGGTGTATTCCTTTTTGTCCCTATTTATTTTTCTCCACATATCTATTAAATCTAATTTTTCAAGGATTTCATTCACCTCTCTTATCTCTTTCTAATTTATTTTTTGGTTTGATTTATCTAGATCTGAAAGAGGAGTATTTAGATTTCCCACTAGTATGGTTTTACTATCTATTTCCTTTTTAAGCTCTGCCAGGTTCTCCTTTATGAATTTGGGTGCTATGCCACTTGGTGCATACATATTGAGCAGTGTTATTTCCTCATTGTTTATACTGCCTTTAATCAGGATGTAATGACCTTCCCTGTCTTTTTTAATCATATCTATTTTTACTTTGGCTTTGTCAGAAATTACAATTGCAACTCCTGCCTTCTTTTTCTCATTTGATGCCCAAAAGATTTTGCTCAAGCCCTGAACCTTAAACTTGTGTGTGTCTACCCGCCTCATATGTGTTTCTTGTAGACAACATATGGTAGGATTTTTTTTTTCTAATCCACTCTGCTATTTGCTCTCGTTTTATGGGAAAGTTCATCTTATTCACATTCGAAGTTATAATTATCAGTTGTGTATTCCCCAACATTTTGGTATCCTCTCCTAGTTATATCCCTTCTTCTTTGGCCATTTCCTTTTAAACCAGTGATTTGCTTTAAACCTGTAAGCCTTTCGCTTCCCTTGATTTACTATCCTTTCTACCCCCTCCCTTATTATTCTCCTCTTTTTATTTTATTTTTTTAAAATAATTTTTATTTTTTAGAAAAGTTATCATGGTTACATGATTCATGTTCTTACTTTCCCCTTCAACCTCCAACCTCTTCCCTTCCCCCACCCCCATAGCCGATGCACATTTCCACTGCTTTTAACATGTGTCATTGATTGAGACTTATTTCCAAATTGTTGATAGTTGCTTTGGTGTGGTAGTTTTGGGTCTACCACCCCAATCATGTCTGCCTAAACCCATGTGTTCAAGCAGTTGTTTTTCTTCTGTGTTTCCTCTCCTGTAGTTCTTCCTCTGAATGTGGGTAGCATTCTTTTCCATAAGTCCCTCAGAATGGTTATGAATCATTGCATTGCTTCTAGTGCAGAAGTCAATTACATTCTATTTTACCACACTCTATTGGTCTCTGTGTACTATGTACTTCTGGCTCTGCTCCTTTCACTCTGCATCAATTCCTGGAGGTCTTTCCAGTTCACATGGAATTTGTCCAGTTTATTATTCCTTTGAGCACAATAATATTCCCTCACCAGCATATACCACAGTTTGTTCAGACGTTCCCCAATAGAAGGGCATACTCTCGTTTTCCAGTTTGTTGCCACCACAAAAATCATGGCTATAAATATTTTCGTACAATTCTGTTTATCTATGATCTCTTTGGGGTACAGACCCAACAACAGTATGGCTGGATCAAAGGGCAGGCAATCTTTTATAGTCCTTTGACCATAGTTACAAATTGCCATTCAGAATCAGTTCACAACTCCACCAGCAATGCATTAATGTCCCAATTTTGCCACATCCCCGCCAACATTCATTACTCTCCCCTACTATGATTTTAGTCAATCTGCTAGGTGTGAGGGGATACCTCAGCATTGTTTTGATTTGCATTTCTCTAATTATTAGAGATTTAGAGCACTTTCTCGTGTGCTTATTGATAGTTTTGATTTATCTGAAAATTGCCTATTCATGTCCCTTGCCCATTTATCAATTGGGGAATGGCTTGATTTTTTATACAATTGATTTAACTCCTTGTATATTTGAGTAATTAGATCCCTGTCAGAGTTTTTTGTTATGAAGATTTTTTCCCAATTTGTTGTTTCCCTTCTGATTTTGGTTGCATTGTTTTTGTTTGTACAAACCCTTTTTAATTTAGTATAATTAATCATCCCATTCACATTCAGAGTTACAATTATCATTTGTATATTCCCCAATATTTTGGTATCCTCTCTTAGTTCTATCCCTTCTTCTTAGGCTATTTCCTCTTAAACCAGTGATTTGTTTTAAACCAGTAACCCTTGTCACCTCTCTTGATTTACTATACTTTCTACCCCCTCCCTTGTTATTCCCCTATTTTTATTTTTAAGGTCTAATGAATTCCCTCCCCCTTCTCCTCCCCTCCCTTTTTTGACCTCCCCACTCCTCTGCTCCCCTTGGTTTATCCCTTCTGACTTTCTCAGTAGGTTTAGATAGAATTCTATATCTCAATGGATATAGCTACTCTTCCCCTCAGGGTTAATTCCACTGAGAGTAAGGTTTAAATATTACCTCTTAATGCTCTCTTCCTCTCTTTCTTATAATAGTATTCATCCCCTCTCCTTCCCATGCCCTCTTTGTGTGTAATAGAGTGTACTGCTTTTCTTATTAATTCAAGTTTCTCTTGGTGTCCTCTACTATTCACCCTACTCCTTCTCACCCACCCCCTTATCATCTTAGACCATTTAGTACTCCAACCTCTCCTGGTGAATAATTCTTCTAATTACTATTATAGTGTATACTATAATAGTGAATAGAGTTCACTACAGAGAATTACACATAACATTTCTCCATATAGGAATACAAATAATTAGATCTTATTGAAGCCCTTAAAGAGGCAAATTTAAAAATAAGAGTTTTTTACTTTCCCCTCTGTTTCTTATTTACCTTTTCGTTTTTCTCTGTTTTTTTTTTTTGTGATTGGATATCGAACTTTCCATTTAGTACTGGTCTTTTCTTTGCAAATACTTGGAAATCTTCTATCTCGTTGAATGCTGTGGTACACAGAGGGGGCATAACAGTTTTGCAGGCTTTGCAGAGTTCTTCTGTCAGTTAAGAAATTTAGAATCTTGGGAAAAGTGTCATTTGGAACTGGGAACTCGTGCAGGGAACCAGGGTCCAGCTGAGCTCCTTCTTGAGATTGAAACCTAGCCTATATTTGCAGTTTCTTTTGAGATTTGTTAATTTAGCTATATCCTTTGAATCTCCCTACCCTACCTTATTCCTACCTTCATTTCCCCTTACCTGAATGTCTGAGAAGAGTGAAAAGGAGAGTGAATCTGAGAGTTAGTTCAAATCTGTGTTAATGTAGACCTACCCTGGCAACAAATTATCTATTGAGCCTTTGTATCCATATTCGTAATCCCATTGTTTACAAACCCACCTTGAGAGCTGAGTTGAGGCAGATCCTTTCTCAGTCTCATGTTCCTGTTTCCCTTCCCCCACCTGAGGTTTCTCTTAGTGGTTGTTAAGGCTACCTTAATCCTCTTTCCTGCCAATCTATCCTAGAAGACAATAACCCCATTTGTGTTTAAACAAGGCCTTTGGCTATTTCGTTAGTTAATTAGTAAGAGAGGGAGGAAGAGAGAGAGAGGAATATCATACTCTCTGTGGTTTGAGGAAGCTGAGGGTATCCATTTTGGAGGAAGTGTAACTTCAATACTAGTCCCTTCCGGTAAAACTGACTAAAGCCTGAAGTCAATTTCCAGCTGTCTTGGCTGACTCTAACTTGGCTCTATAAAGTGTTCTTTTACTTGAAGGGATCAGTTTATTTCCCTTCAGTGTTTTGACTTTAACCTGGGTCCCAGTCAGTATTTCCCTGCTGCTGTTTGCCTGCCTTAGATTAATTCATCCTCTCCCTTGCAACCCTTGTTATCTCAGTGTTATACTCCCTAAACTCAGACATTCCCTTATTTCTCCTACTACCTCAACTACCAACCTTCATCATTATATCTGTCTCGTCCACCATATTGCCTTAATTTCTGTGTTATTTAAAATCACTTGGGATACTTGGAACTACATTCCCGTGATCCCCAACAGGTTTCCTGTTTTGGATTATGTATTCAAGGTGAGGGATGGCTTTAAATAGGGGGAAGTGACTTTGAACTTCCTCTTTAGCTACCGGGCGTGCGAAGGTATGAAAGGTAAAAATGGCTGAGGTGGCAGTTTGAATACTTACAGGTGCGTGGTCTAATGATTTTATCTTTATCAGCATGGCTTTTATTAAAATACTATTCTCCCTTCTAATCTCGGCCCTCATCATTTTTAATAACAACATTTCCCTTCTACCTAGTCTATTCCCTTGATTACCTCCAGCCTTGCCATGCCTTATTCCCTGTTCCTACCAGTGATTACCCCTAGCTTCAGCCTCATAATACATCCTACAAATCCCCTTATTACACCCTTCTTCAATTCCCTTATTACAATGCCCATACTTTCCCCTGGAAGTATATAGTCAGTTTTGATGGGTATGTGATCCTTGGTTGTAGACCCAGTTCTCTTGCCTTTCTGAATATCATATTCCAAGCCTTGCAGTCTTGTAGTGTGGCGGCTGCCAGATCCTGTGTGATCCTGATTGGTGCTCCTTGATATCTGAGTTGTCTCTTTCTGGCTTCTTGTAAAATTTTTTCTTTTACTTGGGAGCTCTTGAATTCGGCTATTATATTCCTGGGGCTTGTCTTTTCAGGGTCTAGTGTAGAGGGCGATCTATGGGTCCTTTCAATGTCTATATTGCCCTCTTGTTGTAGAACTTCAGGGCAGTTTTGCTGAATAATTTCCTTTAGTATGGAGTCCAAATTTCTATTAATTTCTGCTTTTTCAGGAAGACCAATGATTCTCAAATTATCTCTTCTAGACCTGTTTTCTTGATCTGTCAATTTCTCAGTGAGATATTTCATGTTTCCTTCTATTTTATCAGTCTTTTGACTTTGCTTTATTTGTTCTTGTTGTCTTGAGAGATCATTGGCTTCTACTTGCCCAGTTCCTGTCTTTAGAGACTGGTTTTCTGCTATATTCTTTTGATTTCCCTTTTTGATTTGGTCTATCCTGTTTTCCAGCTGTTTGATTTTGGTCTCCAATTTGCCTATTAATTCTTTTGATTTGGAGGCATTTTTTTCTAATTCCCCAATTCTAGCCTGTAGAGACTGGTTTTCGGCTATAATCTTTTGGTTTTCCTTTTCAATCTGGTCTGTTTGGTTCTTCAAGGCTTCTAGCTGGTCATTTCTGGTCTTCAATTTGCTTATCAATTCTTTATATCCCTTCATGTCCTAGTCGAAAATTCAACTTTTACAAGAAAATTTTTCCCAATATCCCTTAATTCTAGTGCCTTCCTTTCTTTATCTTCAGTTTATCCTGAATACATATTATTTGCACATAGTTGTTTTGAGGTTGAATACACAAGTTGAATACTATGAGCTTCTTGAAAGTAGGCACTGTTTTTTGTTTTTCTTTGTATAAATCCAGTGCTTCTTAGGATGCCTGCCACACATGTTTAATAAAGGCTGCTGACTGACTGAAGTAGTGCTTTAAGATACAAAATGATTTAGGACAAATTGGAATTATTAAATTATACAATTTTCATTTACAAAGTGTTTTCCTCACAACAATCCCAAGAGATTAAAGAAAAAATATTATTTGGGTGTGTAAAGGAGAATCCAAAAAATCAAGAGGGTTATGCTTTTTTAGTATGTGCCTTTTTGTAATGTTAATATTAAAAATTTCATAAAATTAATGTGAAGAGCTAATAGTGGTCTGGTATTGATACTATCAGTTCTTGATTATAGGTACTTTGTCTATATTTTACATTACTGTAGGAATTTTTGCTTTCAAATTCTAAAATGTACATAGTCTAATTTAAGTACTTTATACATAATTTTGGTCACTCTAGTTGAGCAAAAGTTTCAAGTTGAAAAAAAGCAAGTCTCAAAAATTCTTTTCTGTCCCAAAGAAGATATGAATAAGTTAGGTTTGTAGTATTCTTTTGATAATTTTTTCTTCTCTTTGTTATGTGCTTGGTTAGAGGAGAGGAAAATAAGCTAGAGTAATGACAGTGAAGTAACGAATTAAACATATTAAGCATCTACAATGTGAAAGGCATGAGGAATGTAGAAACAAAATGAGACAATAAGCTATTTGGTGGCAAGGACTTTCAAGTCTGTGATTATTCATATCTAGATTTTAAGCTTCTTGAGGGTAGAAACTACAGGTATCCCTTCTACATTTGAGTGGTTAGGAGTACAGTGCTCCCATCATCTGGAAAATCTGCATAAATTTTTTTGACCCTCACTTTTTACCAGAGAAGAAGTCTGATTTTTTTCTTTTAGGGGTATTTCTAGTAAAAGAAATTGTGTGTATTTATGGTATTAAAAGATAAAATGTTTTATGTTATAGAGTATTACACATATTTTATGTATTTCTGAGTATCTAAACTTTTCCCCTGTTGCTTCTGGCCTTTGTATGCTGTCTGCAGTGAAAGAATGCGGGTTTTTCCCCACAAAATAGAGATCCCTTAGTGTGGATTTAGGTTTGGATTAGTGATGACCCAAACAGTGGTTCTGGCCTAGTTTGTAGGCCCAGGGGTCAGCCACACCAGTCCTCTATAAGTTTAGCACAAAATCTGACTGTGGTTTGATGTTATTCAAATAAATGATGTTTACTTTATAAATAGCAGGATGGGTAGAGGACCAGGGTAAAAGGAGTTTCCTATGCTACCAGCTTCTAGTTCTTCCCGCTCAGATACTGGTTCGCAAAGACCTGCTTGTTCCCAACACTATTGGGCTCTTCTATTTACTCTCTCTATTTGCCTAACTGATCCTCACTTTCTAATTGTGAAATTCTGCCTGAATCTCCTTTAACAGGCTCAGGGCACTTTTTCCACTGTCATACACCCCTCTGCACTGGGTCCCCAACCAAGGTCCACACCTGTGCTCAGGATCCGCATCAGCACCTGCGTCCCCACCTGTGCTCAAGGTCTGTATTCAAAGTCCGGGAGTTCTTTAGCCTCTTGGGGTCTTAAGTTTTGCTCTTCTCAGGAGCAGGCCCTAGTAATCCCAGGTAGTTGCCAAGGACTTAATGGATGCCCCAAACTTGCTCTAACTCTTGTGAGTTGGCTTTGGCCCTGTAGGTGGTGTGTGTGTGGGGAGCGGTTTGCTCAGCTCGTGTTTTAGTGAGAGCTATTTCACCCCCTTATAGCATGGAAATGCCCCGATCCCCTGTACCTTCAATGCTGCGCCCTCTTGTGGGGTCCCTTTGTTCATCTGGATTTGTTTTTATGTCCTCTTGAGGAGCCTTATATGTGTGGTTTAGGAGAGGTTAAGCAGCTGCTTTTTACTCTGCTGCCATCTTAACCTGGAACCGGAAATGTAGTTTTTAAATAACTTAATTTTGTTAACAGTGTCTCCAAGTAAATAGATTCAGTTCAACATGGCCCAGGCTAACTGAACAGAATATTGTTCTGAGATGTCTCCCAGAGTTTAGGCAAACAGGCTTTCAATCTTTCTTCCCTCAAAAACAGTTCTCCAACATAGAAGATTTGACAGCATCTTTCTTCAAGATGAATTCCCACAGACAGGAAAGTAGAAAACCCTTCTAAGATAGTTTAGAGTACTCTCTTCCCTATCACCCCCAGAGAGCAAGATCTAAGTTGAGTCTCTCTTCAGTAGCAGCTAGAGAGTGGCTGCAGAAGAACATTACCAACTGTCAGAACTTTTCTGCTTCCCTCCTTCTAAATTCTCATCTCACACACAGAACTCTGTCTTGCCTACAGTCCCAGAGAGACCTTCTTAAAATTCCTTATCTTAATCAATATATGTCTTATTTCATTCTTACACTTCCCAATAATATTTGATAAAACTATAGTACTTTTTATTTCTGTTAGCTTCCCTTGCAATCCTTTTCTCTCTCTGAGCTTTAGCATTTCTTAATACTATTTTCTAGGCCTATCTTATGTTCGTATTCATTTTCTTTAACCTGATTTTGTTACATTTTTCTAGATTAAAAAATCTGTTAGTTCTCTTCAGAAAAATTCCATTTTGTTCTCTTCATTGAATTATTTCCCTTTGTGTTTTCAGAATTTCATTCTTGACCATCTCCCATATTTCCTATGCTGATTTCCCCAGAAACACATTAGGTCATGTGATAAAGAAGTGAGGAATACCCACCTACTTTTCTATAGGGTCAGGTAAGTTTCTATAGCTGACTAAGTGTAACTGTTATTCATATTTTGAGCTAGTTTTGATGAGAGTAAGGTTCAAGCATAGCCATTTCCCCCTTTTCTCCTCGAGTATATTTGCCTCTTATGCATCTCTCAATGAGAGATATTCCATTATGTCTCTCCTTTTCTCTTCTCTCCATTTGTTCTTCTTTTCAATCTCTTGTTTCTTCAGATATCAACCCATTTTACTGAGATTCCTTCCTGCTTTCTATGAATACTCATTTTCATTGTTCTGATAATTATAGTTTTAAAGTATTTTAGGTACTTTTGGTATCTTGCATATATTAAGTACTTTAACTTTGTCAAGTGTCACAGATATCTTTATTATTTCAATTGTCACTTTCTGCAGAATGAATATATTCAATATAACCTTATCAAAACCCTTATATTATCACTTTATCTTTTTATGCATCTCTTGAATATAAAATTTACTCATCAAATTTTCTCTTCAGCTCTTTTTTATTGGTTGGGAAAGACTGAAATTCCTCAATTTCATTGAACATCAATTTTCCCCCTTGAGGATTATACTCAGTTTTGTTGGGTTTGTAATTCATAGTTGTAGTCCTAGATCCTTTACCTTTTGGAATATCATATTTCATTGCTTTCTGATATTTTAATGTAGAAGCTGCTAGGTCCTATGTAATCCTGGTGGTAGTTTCATATTATTTGATTATTTTCTTCTGGATGCTTGTATTGCTTTTTCCTTGGCCCGGAAGTTCTGAAATCCTTTGGGGGAGAGGTCTCTTTTAGGAGGTGCCTGGTGGATTCTTTCAATTTCTATTTTTCTTTCTTTTTCAAAGATATATGGAACACTTTCCTTGATGTTTTCTTGCAATAGGGTATATAGGTTCTTTTTTTTGATTTTTGGTTTTCTTATATTCTGATGATTCTTATCTCTCCTGGATCTATTTCCCAGTTGGCCATTTTTTCCAGTGATGTGTTTTAGATTTTCTTGTCTTTTATTTTTAAAAAGTTTTGTCTCATTTTTTCTTTATGTCTTGTGGATTCATTAGTTTCTATTTGTCCAATTCTAATTTTTATGAAGTTATTTTCTTCCTTGAGTTTTTGTGCTTCCTTTTCCATTTGGCCAATCCCACTCTTTAAGAAGCTTCTTTCTTTGGTGGTTTTTTTTTTTTTTTTGCCTCCATTTCCATTTGATCCATTCTATTCCTTAAGAACTTACTTTCTTCAATTTATTTTGTGCCTCCTTTTCCTTTTGGCCTATTCTAGTTATTAGGGAGTTGTCCTCTTCAGTGAATTTTTTCCCAGCTTTCTTTTCCAGTTCTTCTAGGGGTTCTTTTGGGACCTGGCATCCTTTCACAATTCCCTTTGGGGCATCACATGTTTCCAGTTTGGCATTGTTGTACTCTTCTGAGTTTATATTTTGGTCTTCTCTCTCACTTTCTAATTCAGGGTTTTTTTTTTATCTTTTACTTATTTTTCTAATTATTTCCCCCCTGTTACCTTATCTAAGTGTTGTAGACCATTCTTCTCTGGAATTTGTAATAGAACTGGCTGCCCTTGTTTCTCATGGCATACCTAATGAGGAGGCGTTTCTGCTGGGTATCTCTCAGGAGATTATAACTTGTTTTGTCCAGCTATATTCAGCACCCTATGTTGTCAGTTCCCCTGTTGTTTCATGTGCTGGGTTGTTCCCTGCTCTCCTGCTTCCCTACTCCTGTTGAGTGGTTTGGGGTGGGTAAGTTTCCTGCTTTGGGCTCTGTTGCTATCTCGTGAGAATTTATAGGTTTCCTGCCCTCTTTGCTTTCTATACCCATGTCAAATGGCGTTGGGTGGGCTTGTTCCAGTTGTGCATCTTCATTGCCTCTGGCAGAATCATAGTGTGTTGGGCTGTTCCAAGTTCTGCTGGTTTTCACAAATGTTGTGCTGCCTTCCCCACTGAGGCATGTTTGTCTTACTCCACTGAGACATGTTTGTCTTGGTGTCCTTTGTTTTGAGTCAATTTATTTTCTTTTTATGTGAGGGTGTGGATGGATTGGAGAGCAAAGTGTCCTTCATTTAGCCATCTTAGCTTACAGCACACAGCTTTCTTGTTAGAAGATACTTTAACCTTTCTTCTTTTTCAGTCTTTTGATTATTTTTAAAATTTCTTGTTGCTTTATAGTACATTGGCTTCTAGATGATCCATTCCAATGTTCAGGGAATTATTTTCTTGAATAAAGTTTTCACACTCTCGTGCAAAAATATTCTATTTCCATTTTTTCTTATTTAACATTTCATTTCCCTTGAATCTTCCCTTTTTACTTGTGAAAAAACCTTTTAAAACTCTTAAAATTATTGAGAGGGTGGGTTTTTTCTAGGAATTCTAGTTGAATTTTTGCATAAGCCATATTTTCCCCTGAAGTTTTATTTGTAGATGTTTTGGAATTATTCTCTTCTTTAGTGTTTGTGTCTTGAGCTTCCAGCCACCATGATAGCTCTATATGGTGGGATTCTTTTATTGTTTTTATCATTGTTCCAGTTTACTTCTTGACTTTAGACTTTATGTTAGGGTTGGGCTTTGAATACTTCTGGAGGAAAGTCCTGAGCTGGTCAGTTTGCTGCTTTCTTGGAGTACTGAATGTTTTGTTATTCTAGGATCTCTAGGACATATTGGGACTGGAAAACTTTCGGGATTCCCAAAGTGGTCTGATGTAGGGCAAAGCTTGATTGTTATTTTCCTGGTGTAGGCCCTATAAGTTACTGACTTGAATTTGGATCTGAGTAACAGACTTCTGGACTCAGTCATTATCAGTCAGCTGGGGATCTTTGCAGATTTAAAGTGACAAAATTGTAGGTTCCCCTTTGTTTTGGTATTTTTGTTCTTTCCTCTGGTAGCTAGGCTAAATGTTATAACCAAGACTATATTTTGCTTCTGGGATATTAGCCACATGGTTACTACTTTCCTCTGAACTTCCTCATTTCTAAGGACACCACTCAGGGACTTTATGCCTTCAGAGTGCTCAGGTTCCCAGACCAAAAATCCAGAATTAGGTGGAGACAACAAAGCTGCTAGTTCACAACTATCTGTGTTGAAGTCCCCCAGTATGTGGTATGGATTTAGGATTTACTCCTGTCCTGGTTCACAATTTCTCCCAGGGAGCTTGCTGGCAAGGTCTTGGGCTACCTGTATCCCTAGTGTCTACAAATTCCTATTTCCCTGGGTTGAGCTAGGCTAGACAAATGGCTTAGTGAATTTTTTTATTTTTCCAATCAGGAGTCAGTTTTCTAATTTTTTTCCCCTAGATCTATTTGAGTTTTGTTGTAATACCACAACCAACATAATTAAGGCCCTTATAACCTCTCATCTGTACTACTGTCTCTCCTCTCAAATCCGTCCTCCACATATACACTAAATGATATTCATAAAACACAGACCTAACCATATTTATCCCTTGCTTGGGAAGCTTCACTTCCTTATCTAAGATAAAATATGAACTACCCTGGAATTTGGTTGCCTTTGCATTGTCTCCAACTTACCTTAGAAACCAATTGTACACATTATTTCCTCTATTTATTATCTCTATGTTCCACCCAAACTGCCCTATGTTCTCCATACACAAAATTCCATTTTCTGTCTCTGTGTCTTAGTGAAGACTCTTTCTCAGGCTTGTAATGATTCCACTCCTCATCTCTGTTCCTTAACATTCTATTTCCTTAAGGGAAACTTCCAAGTATCACTACCTACAAGAAACTTTCTTTGTTCAAATTTTTTTGCTTTTCAGCTAGCTTTTCTTTTAGAATTTATATGCTATCCTTTGATAATAGATTTTTAATAATGATATTTTATTTTTATCTTACTTTAAATGATTGCAACTCCTGCTTTTTAAAAATCACTTGAATAATAAATGATAATTTTTTATTTCATCCCCTTATTTTAACTATTTTTATGTTTTAAAAGTGTTTCTTGGTGCAAGGAATTTTAGGATTATACTTTACTTAGAGATCTTGATAGTTATAAAAATGCTCTGTACTTTTGCCCTATAGTTAGTATGCATGGATTTTAAAATAGAGTAATCACAAAATGTAGCATAGATCTCAAGTACAAGACTTGGAGCCAGGAAGTCTGGGAAAAAATTTTACTTCTGACACTTACTAGCTGTATAACCACAAACCAGTTACTTCTCTCTTTAAGCTTCAGTTCCTAATTTGTAAAACGGGAATAATAATACCTGTAGTATCTGCCTCATAAGGTTGTTGGAAGGATTAGATAAGAGGTCAAATTTTGCCACACTCCATATTTTCTCCCATATCTGCTTGATATCTTTCACTACTACTACTTTACATACGGATTCCAGTCCATATTTATATAATGCTTTAATGTTTACAAATTGCTTTAGTCAGAAATGTTGTGTGAATATTATCTGCATTTCACAGATATTTGAACTGAAGCTTAGAAATATTAAATGGTATGTCTAATCACATAACACATAACTGTGAAAGACAGAACTCAAACTCAGACCTATACCCTGAGTGCAGTACTATTTCTGTTTTTTGAGTCCTTGTGAGGGATGCTGGCTCCCAATGTGAAATTTCTGTGTGAACATATATTACTAGCAAGTACCATTGTCAAGAAGTCAGGAGAATTTTATAGAAAAACTCCAAGGAGATAATTAGGCTTCCTTTGCAACTAAGCCTCACAAATTCCACAGTCGAAGACAACATGATTTTACCTAATATATAATTAAAAAGTCAGCTTTTTTTTTTTTTTTTTTTTTGTCATGGACCCTTTTCCAGAAAGTGGATGATTTTTTCTTCTTTTAAATTATACTTTCCCAAAAAGTTTTTAAAGGCCTTGGAATTCCTATCCAGAACCTCAAATTATAAATTATAATTATTATATATTATATATTATAAATATTATAATGATCATTTTTGAAACAATAACTTTTTCTGTGTGCAGTGATTTTCCCTAATGTATAACAATTTTCCAAGTAATTCTCAGAGATACATAAAAGTGAAAAAAAATTGATCACATTAGATTAGAATGATTTCCATTTGAACCAAGGTTACGCTTTATTTTAGAATAGAATAAAAGAGAGAGTAAAGGAGAAATTTATAATTCATTATGTTTTCATTCTTTAATGTGGTAGGAAAAATGGAACTAATTATCTTTCATTATACTCAGAAGCAAATGAAGACACAACTAAGTTTTTCCACTAGAAAACTTTTGCCTTGAAAAAGCATATAGTACATTTTAACGTATGAAGTACTGTTGAAGGACATTATTTAGATGAACAGTTTTGTAAGTTTCAGAGGATAATTAGACATTTATATAAAATAAATACTTGCAGATACTTAGGCTTCCTTGAAATTACAGTTATCAACCCACATACCTATGGGGCATATGTTTATCACCAGATGGAATAAAGAAGAGATTTCCACTTATAACATGGCATGATAATGATTCAGGGCTTTGCTATAATCCATTAGTTGCATTTTGATTTTTATTTCTTACAAATATAACACAATAAGTATTTTTGGAGAGTTAAGAATTGATTTAAAAAGCCTACCTTCAAGTAATTTATATTGGTGGGAAAATGTATAAGGGTTTACAATGCATTTAAGAAATTCATACAAATGAACAAATATCAGGAGAAAATCATGAAATCCTTATCAAGAGCTATCCTTAAACTAATTTAATTACCCAATTCCAGATCAAATAAATTTAATGGAATTTAATGAGAACTAATCAAAGCTTCCTATAGTGACAAGAAAGGAGGCTTCAAAGTCAAGAAGACCTTTGCTCAAGTCTCACTTTTTTATGTATACCAGCTTTTGATGCTGGACAAGTCCCTAAACCTCTTGGTGTTTTTCAGCTCTCTAAAACTATAGCTTTCAGAAAACATCTTGACTGATGTGGCTTGATGGAGTTTCCTAACCTAGGACTTCCTAATGTCAATGAAATTGCATGTCCATACCTTCACGCTATCAAGGAAGACTTCATAACAAAAAACAATAGTATATGACTTGTCAGAACAATGTCAATATCTTTCAGAAATAAAAAAGCACTAGTTTGTATCATCTTCCCTGTTAGGATCCACTCCAACCAATATCATATTTTCTTTGAAATATTCTCCTTAATGAAATGAAAATAAGAGAATGGTTATAAGGAAAGAAATTACAAAACTATAGGAAGTAATTATTCCCTTCTTGGAAGTATTGATAAAAATCAGAGCTCTATTGAGTATCTATGAACTCTTGCAGATAGGGCAATTCAGATGAGGATGGAACAGGGAGAGGAGAAAGGGAAGCAGGCAGATGCACAGTTGCATCAGGAAGAGGGGTCTCTCCCTCAGGAAATCATGAAAAAAATAGAAATCCCTTGAAAGAGGGCCCTAGGTAACTTAAGTCCTAGTCAGAAAATAGGTCAGATAATAGAGGGCCATACTATTATTGTGGAAAAGTACACCCCCAATTTAGTGGCATGATGGAGCGAAGTCTATTGGCTTCCTGGAATCATTGTTAAATTTTCAATGCTCACATATTTACACCTCTCAAATCAGCAATTACTACAAAGCAGGGCTTGATTTATTGTTTTGCTCATTGTCTACACTCCAGAAAATAATGGGGAAAATGATAAGCACATTAAATTTAAAGATGTATTGTACTTCAGTTATTAAATATTTATCATCATTCTCCTGTCCCCCACTCTAGATGTCAGCATCTTAGATTAAAAATCTTGTCAATCTGCTCTCATAATGGTTATGATTATAATTAGTATATATATTATCTGAATATTTTTAGCAATTAATTTTTACCTTCTATGATACCTATAAGAAATCAGCATTCCTAAAACATGTGGATTACCACATCTTTCCATTTTTTTCTTTGATAAACTGATAGTTATAAAAAATTTATCAAATAAAAAGTGGGGTACTAACAGAATGCATCCTAATTCTGTGAAAACTAATTCCACAAATATAACTAGGTTCCATGAGTGATTTGATTTTATTATATAGCAATGATAATTCAGATTCTGGGTGACTCACTGTTAGAATTATTTAAAGAACTGCTTGGAGTATATGAAAGTTATGGAAATATTGATTTGCTTCACACACACATATGTACTTTTCAAAGTTAAGAGGATGTTCACAAGGTTGAATTTCACTGACAAGTTTGTTACTAAAAAAATGAGGATACTATATTATATACATCTCTGCTTCACTTGGTTTTTATTTAACTTGACTTAGCAAACTGAAAGTGAAATTATATCATTTTCTTGACAAGGATATGTCATTTGTATATTTGTTATGTTTGTTTTTCCTTTTATTTATTAATTAATCTATAGATTTCGGTACTGCCATATAGTTTATTTCAAATCTCTTCTGTGTCAATTTGACACATGATAATAAATGTGCATATACATTTATATTCATTAAAAAACAGGTTGAATCTTATTAAATTCCTTTTATAACACAAAATATGCAAAAAACAATGCAATAATCCAGGATAATACCACGTGATTTATGAGAAAGAATGCTACCCACATTGAGAAAAAGAATTATGCGAGTAGAATTGAAGAAGAAAAATATATGCTTTATCACTTGTTTATATGGGTATAGGATTTGGGGTTTTGGTTTTTAAAGATGACACTATAAAAATGAATAATATGGAAATACATTTTTTTTTTAACCCTTGTACTTCGGTGCATTGTCTCATAGGTGGAAGATTGGTAAGGGTGGGCAATGGGGGTCAAGTGACTTGCCCAGGGTCACACAGCTGGGAAGTGGCTGAGACCGGGTTTGAACCCAGGACCTCCTGTCTCTAGGCCCGACTCTCAATCCACTGAGCTACCCAGCTGCCCCCTGGAAATACATTTTTGAGTGATAATACAGATATAACTCAGTGGAATTTCTTGTCAGTTCTGGGAGTGAGGAGGGAAAAGGAGAGGGAGAGAACATCAATCATGTAGCCTTGGAAAAATATTTTAAAATAAATAAATTTTAGCTTTTTTGAATATTTGTTTTTGAAAAAACAAATATTCAAAAAAGCTAACACAGAGAAAGAAAATTACAGGCCAACTTCCCCAATGAATATTGATGCAAAAACTTTGAATAAAATACTACCAAGAAAACTACAACACTATGTCACAAGGATTATTCATTACGACCAGGTGGGATTTATACCAGGTATTCAGGGCTAGTTCAACATCAGGAAAAATATAATTATAGTTGATTATATGAACAACATCAATAACAAAAATTGTATGATTGTATCAAAAGATGCAGAAAACCTTACAACAAAATAAATAGCCATTCCTATTAGAAGTACTAGAAAGTATAGGAATCAAAGAGCTTTTCTTTAAAAAATAAGTTTTATCTATCTAAAACCATGATCATCTTAATTATAATAAATTATAATAAAGTAGCAGTTTTCCCAGTGAGTTATTACAGTGAGTGACTGTTATTCAACATTGTACTAGAAATGCTAGCTTTATGGGAAAACATTTTGTAATAAATTTCTCTGATAAAGATCTAATTTCTCAAATCTATAAAGAACTAAGTCAAATGTATAAGAATAAAAGCCATTCCTTAACTGACAAATGATCAAAGGATATGAACAAAGCTATCAACAATCAAATGAAAAAAATGTTCTAAATCACTCTTAATTTGAGAAATGCAAATTAAACTAACACTGAGGTACTACCTCACACTTAGCAGACTGACCAACATAGAAGTAAAGGAAATGATAAATGTTGGAGGGGATCTGCCAAAACTGGGACACTTAAAGCATTATTGGTGAGGTTGTGAACTGCTCCAGCCATAAAATTGAGCATATCATATGATCTTGTAATATTACTACTGGGTCTGTATCCCAAAGAGATAATAAAAAAGGGAAAAGGGCCTGTTCATACAAAAATATCTATAGCTCTTTTTGTGTTGGCAAAGAATAGGAAATTGAGGGTGTTAGGGTTCAAATGGGTAGCCTCCAGAGGAACACACGAGACAATGCAATCAAAGCAGGAGAAAGCTTTATTGCCAGTGCGTGCTGGGGGAACTCAGGAAAAGAATCCCAAGAATTCAAAGGAGGGAATATATATGTTTCTAGGATATAGGTGCCTTTGTCTTAGGGTTAGCTAATAGCAAGACAGAGGGAGTAGGGATGTTTCCAGGTGCCACAGGATATGATTCTTAATCTTCAAGGCTGTTCTGTCTAGGAATCTTCAAGGCTGTTCCGTCTAGGGGAGGAGTTGTGGCCCTGGGACTCTCAGCCAGGAGTTGCGTCCCTGGGACTGTGAGTCAGAGAGATAACTGCCCTGCTGGAGCATGATGTTATCCCAACCCCCCCCACCCCCCCAGCTTAATAGAGTATGATGCTGCCAAGCTGTTTGTTATGAGTTTAAGCTTTTTGGCTATAATATTTCTATAAGCTTGCTTTTTTTGGCTATAACAAGGGATGTCTAACAATTGGGGAATGGTTGAATAAATTGTGGCACATGTTGGTGATGGAATACTATTATGCTATAAGAAATGATAAGCAGGATAATTTCAGAAAAAGCTGAAAGATCTACATGAACTGATGCAGAGTGAAATAAGCAGAACTAGGAGAACACTGTACACAGTAAGAGGAATATTATATGTTGAGCAACTCTGAAAACTTGTCTATTTTCAGCAATGCAATGATCTGGGACAATTCTGAAGGACTTATGATAGAAAATGCTATCCACTTCCAGAGAAAGAATTGCTGTAGTCAAATGGATGGGAATCAAAGCATACTACCTTTCACATCAATGTATTTACAGCTTTATTTGGGGGGTTTGGATTTTGTATGAGTGTCCTCTTACACAATGACCAATATGGAAGAGTGTTTTGCATGGTAATACATGCATGTATGGTCCAGGTAAAATTGTTTACCATTTCTGAGCGTGGGGAGGAGAAAGAGAGGGGGAGATGATTTGGATCTTATAATTTTGGAAAACATATGTTGAAAATTATTATTACATGTAATTGGGAAAATAAGATATATTTGAATTAAAAATTAAATAAAAAAGAAATGCAAAAAAATTTAGCAATAGCAAAAGAAAAAGAAATGTAGGATTAAAAATAGGTGATAAGAAACAAAAGAATAGGCAATAAGGAAACCAAACTATCACTCTTTCCAGCTGATATATTTAGAGAATGCTAAGGAATCAATTAATAAATTAGATGAAACAATTAAAAACTTTAGTAAGGTTGTAGAATATAAAATAGACCCACATAAATCATCAGCTATATGTTGTCAAAAAAACCTCGCAGGAAGAGATAGAGAAATTCCTTTTAAAATAACTGTTGACAACATAAAATACCTGGGAGTCTACATGCCAAGACTAACCCAAAGAATATGTGAACACAAAATACTTTTCAGACAAATAAAGGGAGATATAAACAGTTGGAAAATGTTAATTACACATGAGCAGGCAAAGCCAATAGAATAAAAATAATGATTCTACCTAAATTTGTTTATTCAGTTCTAGATCAAGCTATCAAAAATTATTTTATAGAGCTAGAAAAAGTAATTTTAAATTCATCTGGAAAATCAAAAGATTATGAAAATCAAGAGAATAAATGAAAAAATATGGAAGACAGCTTACCTAGTAGTACTAAATTTCAAACTGTGTTACAGAGCAGTAATCATGAAAACAATGTGGTAGTTGGTTATTGTCCTTTAGTTTGGTAGGCATACTTTCCTTCAGAGCCTCCCTACCTCTGGAAATGTATGCATCAACCTCACAGTCTATGTGGAGATCCTTGGAAAGTGTACTAACTTATCCACAGCAGTGATAATTTCTCCATTTGCTATAACCAGTGGTTTCAAGTATAGATGGTATGATGCTAGATGATAGGGAACCTCTGGTTTCTTCATGTTAATTGTCAGGCCTAAATTAGCACAGGCAGCACAGAATCAATTCATACTCTCTTGTATCTCAGTCTCAAAGGCAGCATTGAATTGTGTATCAGTGGAATAGATTACACAATAGTAAATGACCATAGTAATCTAGTGTTTGATAAATATACTCCAGCATCTAAGTTTTGTGAGCAAGAACTCACCATTTGCTAAAATATTGCTGGGAAAACTGGAAAGCAGTTTAAAATAAAGTAGGCATAGATCATCATCTTATACAGTATACCAAGATAAAATAAGTAAGGGTGATACCATAAGAAAGTTAGGGGGACATGGATTTACTTTTTAGATCTATAAACAAAGGGGAAAATTTATGACCTAACAAGAGGCAGAGAAGATCACAGAAGGAAAAATCATATTTATTGACTATATAAATATAACAAATTTCTCATGAAACTGAGAAAAATATATAAAGACAACAGTTATTTTCTAATTGACAAATAGATAATGGTTATAAATTGGCAGTTTTCAGAAAAAGAAATTAAAGCCATCAGAAGTCACATAAAAATTACCCAAATGGTTATTAATGAAAAAATACAAATTAAAATAATTCTGAAGTATCACTTCACATTTGTAAGATTTGCTAACAACAAAAAAGACAAATGGCAAATTCTATAAGTGGTTTGGAAAAAGAGACACTGCTCCCCTGCTGGAGTTGTGAACTGATTAGCCATTCTGAAGCTGCAGAAGGGCAAACTGTATACTCTTTGATCCAGCAGAGCTCAGAGAAAAAGAAATATATGTATATATATATATTTATATAATATTTATAGCAGCTCTTTTTTTGGTTAGCAAAGAACTGCAAACTGAGGAAATGCTTATCATTTGGAGGATGGCTGACCAAATAAGAAATGAGATGCAGGATGGTTTCAGAAAAAAACCTGGGAAGACTTGTGTGAATTGATGCAAAGTGAAGAATATTGCACATAGCAATAGAAATATCTTAAGGATGATCAGCTGTGAAAGACTTAGTTACTCTAATCAATACAATGATCCAAGATAAATAATTACAAAGGATTCATGATTTAAAAAATGTTATTTACCTCCAAAGAATCCTGATGAACTCTGAGTGCAATACTTCAGTATTCTTTTATTTTTCTTGCTTTTTTTCCCCAACATGGCTAATATGGAAATGCTTTGGATATGATTTGGATATTTCAATAGGTGCAAAGAAGGAATGGAGGGAGGGAAAGAATTTGAAATTCAAAATGTTAAAAACGGAACAATAAGTTAAGAAAATAAAATGTGCATTGATTAAAGAGTGATATTAAAAATGTCCCCTTTGTCTCCCTGGGTATGCTCTTCTTCAGACAACCATTTACTGTTTGTTGTCTATCCTTATTCTCTGTTGGCTTTACATGGTGATTATTACTTTTCTCTCTCGTTGAACTTGAAGATATAATTTCACGGTACATATGTGCAAAGTTAAGAAATAGGGAATCCTTTCAAAGCGACTGAATGCAAAATGGAGTTGAGAGTGAAGCTGAGGTCGAACCAGAAAGCTTTTTAAAAACTGATATGGGAAGTTTAATACCCAATTCTTAAAAATCCATTATTTATTTCCCTCCTGTTCCTGCTGGGAAAAGAGCAGCAGACATGGAGTAGCTCAGTGCTTAATGGAACTACAGTACCTTAAAATATGGTTACGGATGACAGGGAAGAAATGTACACTGAATTTTTGGAGAACCGCTACAGAGCAAAGGTCATGGAAAGGAGTCAGACTTTGGGTGGCAAGGGTCTTTTGTCGAAATTTCAGCCTCTGAAGAAAGGCAGTTCTAATCTGGAAGGGTTTTCTCATGGCCCCAGCCCATGTTTATTCTAGGGAAGACTGAAAGGCAAGAAACGAAAGCCAATTGTTCCCGGATGCCACAGTACTCTATAGGGTTCCAAAGCGCAGTCTCAATTCACCAATATCCCCATCCTCACCCCTCCCACTTCTCCGCCTACTCCTCCCAACCCTGGCTCTCTGCAGAGACAAGGTGATTGAAAGAGACAGGAGCCAATGGTAGGTTTCAATCCACCCTCAGTCCCCCAATAGGCAGAGTAGGTCACAGGGGGCGGTCCAGGCTGTCTGGCTCAGTTCCTGCAAGCCTGAGCTACAGTCCGCTGTAAGCCTCTGGGGACTTACCAGCTCTGCTGCGGTTTCGCTTGCTGTTGTTGCTGCAGGCCAAAGAACTGACCACATCTAGTTGGCAACTGGAGTGGACCGTCAGCTACGTAACGCACTAGTCTACAGCCTCTTGGTTTACCAGCCCAGCCCTCCAATGGAAGAAATGGAAGAGGAGTTAAAATGTCCAGTGTGCGGTTCTTTCTATCGAGAGCCTATCATTCTGCCTTGCTCTCACAATTTGTGCCAAGCATGCGCCCGCAACATCCTAGTGCAGACCCCGGAGGCCGAGTCTCCGCAAAGCCGTCGGGCCTCTGGTTCTGGGGTCTCTGATTATGACTATCTGGACATGGATAAGATGAGTCTGTACAGCGAAGCGGACAGCGGCTACGGCTCTTATGCGGGTTTCGCAAGTGCCCCCACCACTCCATGTCAGAAGTCTCCCAATGGAGTCCGGGTGTTTCCCCCTGCCATGCCACCCCCCGCGGCCCACTTGTCAGCATCTCTGGCCCCAGTGCCTCGCAACTCCTGCATCACTTGTCCTCAGTGCCACCGTAGCTTGATCCTAGATGACCGGGGATTGCGCGGCTTTCCTAAAAACCGCGTTCTGGAAGGGGTCATCGATCGCTACCAACAGAGCAAAGCGGCGGCCCTCAAGTGCCAGCTTTGTGAAAAGGCCCCCAAGGAGGCTACAGTAATGTGCGAACAGTGTGACGTTTTCTACTGTGAACCATGTCGGCTCAGGTGCCACCCGCCTAGGGGACCTCTGGCTAAACACAGACTCGTGCCCCCAGCCCAAGGCCGTGTTAGTCGGAGGCTGAGTCCCCGTAAAATTTCCACCTGCACCGATCATGAACTAGAAAACCACAGTATGTATTGTGTCCAGTGCAAGATGCCCGTGTGTTACCAGTGTTTAGAGGAGGGCAAGCATTCTAGTCATGAAGTCAAGGCTTTGGGAGCCATGTGGAAGCTCCACAAGGTGAGTCTTACTTAACTGCTCTCTCCCCAACAGATACCCTTTCCCCCTCCCCCAGCCACAATTGCACTCCTATCTGCACCATCATAAAATTGTTCACTAGGCTGTACCCTTCTTTCATACACAATACACATCCTTCATACCTTATTGTCAGGACTGAGGTTATCTGCTTTGTCTGGTGCATTGCAGAAGGTAGGGTACTCTTTAAAATTCTGTAGGGGATTAAAAACTTCTGAAAAGGAACTGGGAAGACTTAATTTGATGCTTCTTAAGATGGTCTGAGGGAGAATAGTGTTCAAGGTCATCTCACTAGCTGCACAAATTGACCTATAGATTAGGGCTGTAGACAATTTTCTAATGGAACATGATTAGTTGCTGTTAGCTTTGGTGATGTTATGGAGAAATGAATCTGTAAGGATTAGAAGCTTGTTCTGGTTCTCTGTATGCAAGGGATGCATGAGACTATGCTTACACAGACCCATTTCTAAGCGTAAAGCCACCAGAAGGTCAGAAAAATATATCCCTCATGTGGTTGGCTTAGAAAGATCAGCTGGGGCTAGAGGTCTCTCTGTCTAGCATAAATGGAATATTAATGAACCCAGGTTAGTTCAAACTATGTCATCTCATTCCTCATCCCAGTATAACAATCAGGGTCATACAGGTTGTAAAACAGTGTGTTGCCTTAGGAACAAGCCCTACATGGGCTGATAGCCTCTCCTGCCTATGTGGCGGAGGAACCTAAGGGAGAAGTAACTTGAACTTGGTTGGAGGTCTTCCTCAACCTGGAAACTGGTGAGCACCTTGAGAATGCTTCAGAACTGGGCTCCTTCTCTTTATACTTCAGTAAAAGTTACCAGAAATTCTCTATAAAAAGTAGTTTTGTTAATATGTTTATTCTTTTCACTATCTACAGACTGAAATTCTTATTTGTTGATGATCCCCAACTTGAACTATTGGAAAGGATAATACTACCAATATTTCTCAAAGAAGATGAGCATAAACTTATTCTTTGATTTTATTTTGAAATTTACATTATAGGATATCTTAAGGGGAAAGCAAATACAGGGTTAATTTTAGTGAATTTGTGGGATATACCTCCAATTGTTTTGTATAATGGTTACACTGATTCACAGATCCAACAAAAGTGAATTTGTGTGTCTGACTACACACTCCAGTAGTCATCATTTTCTCTTTTTTTGTCATTGTTGCCAATCTGGTAGTTATGAGCTTGTATTATTTATATTTCTGTAATTATTTGTTATTTGAAGAATTTTCATATAGTTATTAATTGCTTGGATTTCTTTTTAAAAACTCCAGATATTTTTGCAATTTATGTATTGGAGAACACCTGTTATTCTTACATATCATTTATGTATCTTCAATAAGACACATGTTGAAGAAATTCATTACAGAGCTTTTTTCATAGTTAACTATTTCCCTTCAAATTTTACCTATATTGTTATTTGTCCAGAAGATGTTCAATTTTAAGTAATCAAAATTATCCATTTTATCTCCTGTGTCATTTTATCCCTTGTGTCTTGAGGAAGCAAGAACTCTTCCCCCATTCCTAATTATCCCTAATTGTGAAAGGTCTGTTTTCCCTAGCTTCTCTAAATTGTTTATGATATGACTACACATACTTATTATATGCCTGTGTTTGTGTGTGTGTGTGTGTGTGTGTGTGTGTGTGTGTGTGTGTGTGTGTATGGGGAAGTAGTTTGTCAAGTTGCTGGAAAGGTTTTTTGAACTTTTACTATACATATACTGGTAAATAGTTTTATATAGATACTCTTATGTGTTAAAAAGAAAAAAGGTACATTTATAACCATACTTTCTAGTGATTTTTTTTTTTTAAACCCTTGTACTTCGGTGTATTGTCTCATAGGTGGAAGATTGGTAAGGGTGGGCAATGGGGGTCAAGTGACTTGCCCAGGGTCACACAGATGGGAAGTGGCTGAGGCCGGATTTGAACCTAGGACCTCCTGTCTCTAGGCCTGACTCTCACTCCACTGAGCTACCCAGCTGCCCCCTCTAGTGATTTTTTAAAGCAACAACTGGGCATTGTACGTTGTTGAAAGCAGTTTCTGTATGTCTTGATAGACTATTTAAAATTATTATTATGGCATATTATGTTTTGGTTTTCTATTGTACTCATTATAGATTAATGGTATATATTCAATCTAGCATATAATTTTGCAATATAGCCTCTTTGCTTATATTTTATTCAATGTGTTATGAATACTTAATATCTGCATCAATATTTATTAGGGATATTGGTTAATAGTTTTATTTCCCTACTCTCTATACACACAACCATCCATCCATCCATCTGTCTCTCTGTCTATGTCTCTGGTTTATATAATTCTGTATTTATATTTTCAGTATTTTTATATATCTATATAGTCATAGATATCTCTCATTTTGCATATATCTTATTCCTGAATATTTCAGGTATTAGCAGGTTAGGTAGCATGTTTCAACATTATTCCCATTAAGTGGTAGTTGGTCACTACGCTTTTCATTTCATTTAAAGCATTTTGTCTTTATAATATTGTTTTTATTGTATTATGGTTCTCCTGGTTCTGGTAACTCTATTTTCCATCTATTCATGTGACTCTTCTCAGGTTTCTCTGAAACTATCCCTTTCTTCATTTTTAAAATAGCACATTAGTATTTATTACATTTCATTCATTACATTTTTTGCACATTTGTACATTCATTACATTTATGTAGCACAATTTGTTCAGTCATTCCCCAGTCAATGGGGAATTCCAGATTTCATTTTGCTGCCACTTCAAAAAGAGACATAGTGGGGGGGGGGGCGGGGGGGGGAAGCTGGGTAGCTTAGTGGATTAAGAGCCAGGCCTAGAGAC